>NC_135856.1:38283177-38410677 GCF_031162955.1 Sander vitreus
TCTCTAATACGACCCACAGGAGCGTTTTCATAAATTAGCGCCCCATACGGTGGCAGGAAATACAAAGGAGCGTTTTCCGTCCTCATATCTTAATGAGAGAATTTAACGGTCGCGATTTAAAACACGCCATAAAAGATTTAAAACGTACTTGGTTAAGTTTAGGAAAAGATCGTGGTTCAGGTTGAAATCAGACGTTATTTAACTTCTAGTTAGACACGTGATGCAGAACGTGACTTTTACTTTTATTTCCTCTAAAAGGAAGGTCTCCTAGGTAAAGATCCTGTGATTGACCCAACCTTCTTCCTTGGCGCTCTTATGCTTTGCTCCCGTCATAATTACTACAGCCACTAAAGGGCGCCGCCTCTATGAGTGTAAATATGTGTCGAAGTTGCTGCTTTAACAAACAACCTATGTAGGCATTTTTCAGGGGAGGAGAGTCTCACAAAAAGACTTACTTTGATTAAAAGTGTTATGGAATAATATACTGCTTTATTATACTTTATAGGATACTTGTAGGATACATATGATCTGGCCTTGACCCCGTGACTGTCCTAATTTAGCTGCTCTGTAATGTAAAATAGATTTTTGGTTTCCTGCTGGCTCTGTCAATCCCAGTTCAAAATTGTAACCTCAGGAGGATCATTCTTCCTTTACGAGTAGTTTTTTTGTGCTCAAAAATCAAAAAGGAATTGGCTTAAAATCAGTTCATTTACTTGTATTAAATCAATCCCTGTCACTGTCACGGCAAAGCTAGAATATTGACTCACCCCAGAGAGATTAAATCTCAAGCTCTTTTCTTTTGTTCCACTTTTGGAATGCTTTTCCAATCTGAACCCGCTTAAAGTCTGACAGCAACAGAAAAATATATTTATTGCAGGATGGGAAATTATGCATAGATTTATAGAGAGGAGTTACAATCCAATTACTGGGTGACTGTGTGAAATGGAAAGTGTGAAGCTAATTTCATTAATATTCTGTCATGGAGTATTTACGGTACTGAGTTGGCGGAATTAACTCAAGTATTCCTTACACATATCTTAAATGTCCTCCAGCTGGCACATATACGCTTCATTAACCTTTGTCATTTCCCACCTTTTTGGCCTCATAATTTACAGTCACTCACTCACGCACAGCCATGCATGCACTCAAACACACACAGTCTACTGGTCCACTGAGTGACATGTTATTCTCCTTCTAAAAGTCTGCAAATGTGGATTATTTTCTTATCCATTGCTGATAAGAAAAGTTATCTGACTGCTGTCTTTCTACGAAGCACTGAGAAGACTTTTCCTAACAAAAGGTTAATATGTTGGACCAAAACCAGCTCTGCTGAAACAGGCTGTTTATTTCCTAACGGTGGCAGGAAATACGGCCTTATATCTAAAACAGAACTTATCGGTCGCAGTTTTAAACAGGTCGTTAACATTGTTAAAAGGTTGCAGTTTGGTTAGGTTTAGGCACAATAACTACTTATGTTTAGGCACCAAGACGTCTCAGTTGAGTTAAGAAAATGATTATGGTTTGTGTTAACATCAATCGTTGCTTCACTTCGTGTTAAGCATGTGATGCAGCAACGCATTCTCATGAACGGGTCCGTGTGATATCGTATGAAAATGTATGCACACCAAAACATATGATATCCTACAAAATAAGGAGACGCCGGCTGGTCACGTGACGCCGACTGGCTACGAGCTCCATGACGCTGAGCAGCAGTTGCTAGTTGTTGAAGCCACTACAGAGTTTTGTGATGCTGGCTACAGACCTCCGTTGTATCAGCGGTCGTTGGTGGTTCAGTTACCCAAGAATAGGTGACTTTGAGCCGGGTACAAAGCAACGCGAGCTGCCGGTTGTTTCGGTGGACATTGTGGTTAAATTAAGCCCACAAAATGTGAGCATTTTGCCGCGACAAAAATTAAGATTAGGCCCCAAAACGACTAGTTAAGATTAGGAAAAAGATGGTGGTTTGGATTAAAACACTCCTAAGGAACACACATTTCCTGGGTGAAAGACTTTAGTTTTCCCCGGGAAGCGAACTCCGCTCTCTGGTTTGAAAGTCCTGTAGTTTAACGCTCCCCCCCTTAAAATACTTTAAGCTTAAAATACTGCCTTTTGTGATTGACTCATGTATGCCCTGGACATGACCACATAATATTTCATAGAAGGTGGATTCCAATATTCATTCATTCATATTCAGGCCTGTCATGTGTTTGTATCGGTGTGAGGAGCCTGCGCAAAATTAATTTATGGGATCTCATGCAAACATCTACATGCAAACGTTTCGAGCCACTTTTGCATGCAGGCTACGTGTGGAGCGACTGAGGAGAGGCAATGACTGTAGAATGCATACAAGGCAAAGGCCATATATTTTCACACCATCATTTCCTGGAACTGAATAACATTATGCTACAGGAACCCTCTCTGTGTTGTAGCATCTGTCCTCCAGTCTCTTTTCTTGTTTATGATTGAAAAGGTTAAATAATGTTTTTTTTTATGCAAGAGAATAAACCAAAAAGAAAGCATCTTGCATCAGACCTGTAACAATCTCCATATTGCATCTATACATCTCACCACTGTGTATTCATCTTTATCTTCTGATGTATATTAGTGGAATACACATTTCTGTAAGCATACAGAATCATAACCCATTTGCCAGTCAATTCATTGATAAAGTTGTCTACTTTATGTTTCCAGGGAGTCAGCACAACATTAATTGGGATTTGTAGATCAGACTGCGTTTGAGTGCATTTGATTGGATTGGTCAGCATGTGGCTCACACATCTGACATTATATTTGCCTTTTGTGATTGATGAACCGGTGTTAGTGGTAACTGCTGTTACCCAGGTGAGTGCTGACAAATGACTCACTAGCATGAGAGACCAGAAACACTTTGCTGTGCGATGCCATACTGAGAAGGATATTGACTGTGAGAGGAGTATGTATTATCTTTCTCACGGCTGTCTGATGACATAATGGGCACAGAGAGGTTGTCATGCCAAAGGCCATCTCTAAACCACATGTAAGCCCCTGTGTGTGTGTGTGTGTGTGTGTGTGTGTGTGTGTGTGCAGAGATAGTAGCTCCGACACTTGTAAGCGGTTTGTAATTGACAAAAACCAAAGCCACACTTTTTGCCTGCAATTTTTAACATAACAACTAGCAAGTAAAAGATAGTTTTGTCACATCAGTCAGTTTCTATCTCATGCTATCTACATCAACTGCAATAAGCCTACATCAGACAATAGGCAATTTCCGGAAATTAATAAATAAGAGCATGCTTTTTCGTTTAACACTACAACTGCCAGAGCGCCATTAAAAAATTGGAATTATTCTGTCATTGTTAATTTTGTTTCTCTCCTGCCCTGACTTTTCCTAAATACATACTCTGCACATTAACCAAATAGAGGGTTTTTGGTGTTGTTTTTCACCAAAAAAAAAGGAGACGCGCCGATTTTGCATTTGCATGAAGGCTGTACATCGCATTGAGACAATGAAAGGAACATAGAAACTCATTTGCATGCCAACATTCACTCACAGTCATTGTCATAACTTATAAGGTATGTAGGGCCACAGCATTCATCCTGTCAAATGTGTACAATATCAGAAATGAAAGGGAAACTATTCACTTTCACACTTTTCTTTCTGACTATAACATTATTGTGTGCCGATGTTTTGCCAAGTTGCTGCCAATTAGCCTCTGAGACTGAAAAGAAACTAAAATGAATGACACAATTTTCTTTTCTAAAATAGAGAGCATATGAAAAAAGCCCATTTTACAGTGTTATGTTTTGTGTGGGTTCAAGCTGTTAGATAAGTTATCTAGATTTGTATTGTATGGGGGGGGGCTGCGTGTGTCCTTGCTGCTATAGAGATTACTGCAGCGCTATAGAGATGGAGAGGGATGACGCATTAATGGCCAGTCAGTGATAAAAAAAGGATACAGATGCTCTTGGGTGGTTATAGTACCCCAATAAGTGCCCAGCGGAGCTAGTGTTAAAGGTCCCATACTGTAAAAAGTGAAATTTCCATATATTGTTTTGATTAATAAGAAGGTCTAGGTGCTATATAAATGGGATGAAACTATCAAAAAGCACAATCCATGGAAAACACATAGTCTGTTTTCAGAAACGGTGCCTTTAAACCACTTAAAGATTTTAATCCTACAGTCATTCCCCGGCTGCAATGACAGTGCAGAGACGGTGAGAGAGCAGATTTGGAAGACCCGGAAACACTGACCAATCAGAGCAGACTGGCTTGGTGGGCATATTAAAGTTAATTTTCGTAACCCTAACTGTCTCGTTCTTGTGCTGCATGTCAGTCAGTACGTGCCGACCCAGAGCTTCAGAAGTGACGTCAAGAGTCCCGACACTAAAGGAGACTTTTAGGGTGAATTACAAAAGCCAAAAGCACGTGACCAAACGTCCGTATTTTACGCGACCGGAGAGTGAGAATGTGTTGCACCAAAAGAACCAAGCAGGCCTGCCTTATTGCACGTCCAACGTCCATTAACAGCCTGTAGTTTGCTAGCTCAGACGTGGTTGTTGTTGTTGTTTCTTGAGCAAAGGGGATTTTGAGAACAGCAACGCGCTGATAACAGAAGGGGAAGAAAATGCACGGTAATACGTAGCCAATGGCAGGCTGATGCCCACGGTTTACATCTGATGAGTCAGTAGGTAATGTAAGACGTAGACTAAAGATTATACATGTATTGTCTTTTTGTCATAAGTCAAAAACATAACTCAATTTTTTTTACTTTCTTTTTTGTGACATTATTCTCATTGTCTGTCTGTCTGTGTGTTTTTTTCTTTGTATTTGTAGAAACAGCTCTATTCAACGGTTATGTAACCATTGTGGCTAAAGCTAAATACTAACTTTCAAACATTAACTTCCTGGGAAGAGAAGATGTTGGCTGTTACAGTTATTAAGTTGGCAGAAATAACATTTTAAGATAGACTTTTAAGACAATTCTCATGGTATAACTTCATATCAACATTATTATTATCATTAGTCAATTTATAGTATTTATATCAACTATAATTGTTAGTTTTGAAATAAAAGAATGTAATAATTTGTAAGATATGTTAAAAGTAACAAACAAATATGTACTATTAATATGTTATCCTGCCTTAATAATGGTGGTATTTTATCATAATAATGGAAGTATAACAAAGGATAGAATGTCTATGTAAACCTGTGTCTTATAATGTACTGACATTTTTCATCCATTCATTTTTAGTTTCCTTATTAACACCTGATAAGTTCTCATGGATGAAGTTGAATCTGTCTTAAATTATAGTAAAGACAGATACAACTTTATCCTTCAGAACTTATCAGGTATTTAATTCTATTTTAATTCTAGCGTATTTTAGGAGAATATTAACTGTAAATAAAACCTGTTACTCAAAGTGTAGTATTTTCAGCCCTGAGTAGTGTCTGTACGTATTCATATCATGCACATTTTTTATACATTTTTGTATTTTAGAACATGTTTACATGCTCTTAACTTTTAAAAAACGCATTGTTTTTCTCATACTATCTGTGTGAATATACCTGTATTCACCCTCTGTCTGTAACGCTCCGTCTTAGCGCCTGTCTCTTTAAGCCCAGTCTGCTCTGATTGGTCAGCGTTTTCAGGTCATCAGCATATGTGCTCTCAGAGTCTCTGCACCGTCGTTGCAGCCGGGTAATGATGGAACAGCACTTTCTACCGATATATAGTATAGTTGTGGCATCACAACTGTACACAAGTCCTGAAGGCTCGTTTAAAGGCACAGTTTCTTTCCTATGGGCTGTGTGTATTTCTCTGAGGATTGAGTGTTTTGATACTTTCACAGTATTCATATAGCACCTTGACCTGCTTTATACAATATTTTATTTTTACAATATTGGACCTTTGAGGTAGGGCAGCCTGTATATAGCCTGAGAGGCAAATCCCAGAGCAATAATGTCCGACGATCACTCACATTCGAACAAACGTTGACTCAGGACTCACATGGAAATGACGCCCTTGAGTGAGACTAACAATAAAATATGCTGACTGGGCCTTTGGTCTGTTATGAGCTGACCGCTACACATATATGTTGTACTATAGTCAACATGTATCTTTAATGAGGGTTACACCAGGGGCAAGTATTTTCCAGCACCGGTATTGGTTATAGATTTAGCTCATGAGCACATCCACACATCCACATACGTGCCTCTCCAACTCTCTGTCACTGTACACTCCACTAATGATGAAAGTGTGTGATGAGGTCCACTGATTCAATTATATTTGCATCTGATATTATCTGGGGATTTCTTTGGGATTTCTTTGGGATTTTGCTTCTGGGGACTGTGCCAGAATGTGGCAAAGAAAATGTTGGACCTCTAAGAAAAGAAAGAAGCTCAAGGGAAATTAGTGCTTTCAAGGCCTGATTGAGCATAGAGCATAGAGAATGAAGAGAGAGCAGACAGCAGAAATGGGAATGATGAGGCACACACAGCCACCCCACCCACACAGAGAACACACACACACACACACACACACACACACACACACACACACACACACACACACACATTTGTAAAAGATGTATCATACTGATTATATCATCAAGCATAACAGATACAAATTCTTATTACTTGAGATATGGCATCATCAGTGGAAAACTGACTGTGGATGACAATTTTTTAACACGGTAATCTGCAGCCACAGCTGTACTAATACACTTTACATCTCAGATGTGGCAATCAGTGTCAATCATTGCATTCTTATGAACAGGTTCGTATGATATCATATGAAATGTTATGCACAACAATTATATTATACAGTATAATATGCTAAGAAACAGTCACATGACAACGTTTAGCCGACCAGTAAATGTAAAGTATTTATATAGTGCTTTTCTAGTATTTAAAAATACTCAAAGCCCTTTTTTACCACCTACAGGAACCATTCACCTTTCACACACATTCATACACTGGTGTCGAGGCCAAAGCCCCCTGCTCATCAGATAAACATTCACACACATCTACACTCTGATGGAGCAGTATCGGGAGCAATTCAGGGTTCAGTGTCTTGCCCAAGGACACTTTGACATGGGACTGCAGGGCCAGGGATCCAACTACCAACCTTCTGATTGGCAGGCGACTACTCTACCACCAGGTGACGGTCTTTTCAGCGTAGCGTAGCCGACAAAAGGTGACCATCACACGGTGACGAAAGTTACATTTAGACACCAAAGTCTAAGTTTAGAAAAAATGATTGTGGTTTGGGTTAAAACATCAGTCACCTTGAGTAGTACGCCCTAGACACAAACACCCGTTTCCTGAGTGAAAGTCTTATGTTTTCCGCTTAACTTCTTCTGGGACACCAACTCTGCTCCACTGCTTGAAAGCCCTGTGTTTTACGACCCAGTCCTCCTACCTACGCGGAGCATCACAGTCTTATACAGCGGCAGTCTGTGTGTTGCATTCAGCAATACATACGTGAAATACATACAAATTACAGTGCATCACTTTTCATAGCTGTACATACAAATGGGTTCATGAGAACAACATGTCTTAATTGACTTCTCTCTCGCTCTACAACTGTCTTCACTGCAGACCTTGCTTCTGTTAAGTGCCAAAAAAGTGGTGCTTCACCAACCAGCTAACATCGTCCCTTAATCTCTCATCCTTCTGTTACCTTCAGATCATGCTGCTGACTGATCCAGAGGTGGAGAGCAGTCTTCTGATTAGCTCTGATGAAGGGGCTACCTACCAGAAGTACCGGCTGAACTTCTACATCCTCAGCCTGCTCTTCCACCCCGAGCAGGAGGACTGGATTTTGGCCTACAGCCACGACCAAAAGGTTAGAGAACAGGCGAGACTGGTTTAACGCCCCGTTGTTCACAGGTATCAAAAGAAGCTGAGTGTTAAGTCAGATAAGAAACAAGGGATGTAGGGATGCAGTGCCTCAGAGCAAGTTGGATACATCCTGTACACAGTCACACAGTCAGAGTTCGTCAAGTTCATTCAGGAGAGAGGTGTTACATGTTACATGTTACATGTAACACTTACAATTGCTATATATACTGTATACGTCAGAGGTAACACGCCTCTGGAGCAACTATGGGTTAAGTGTCTTGCTCAGGGACACATCGGTTGATGTATCACAGTGGGAATTGAACCCCGATCTCCCTTCTAGCCCCGCCCCTTGGATGCACATGGACTGTATGGTTCAGGTTGTTCCAAATTCACTGATACAGATTTCACCAAGTAGAGAATTTCTTTGTTTTTAAGTGAAAATCTTGATGAAACATAATGTTCACCTTTCGATTTCGAAGATTTTAGGTCAACATTTTGATCCTCTAAGTCAAAGTTACGATGTTTTATATGTTTGAGGTAGTAAGTCATTATGAGCTAAAGTGACAGTGAAGTTAAACCAGAACAAAGGAAGTCTGAATTCTAACTTTGACCAAGATAAGAGCCACTAACTCATCATTTTGTTTCAATATCTCATATCTAAGTAAGTACAATGTATTACTTATTTCAGGTCAAAAGTTTATTTATGACTTCGAAGAATATTAATATTAATATAAAACAGTAAACTATTACATGATTTAAGAATTAATCTACACTTTTTTTGTTTTTACAGAATTTCTAATATCTCATAAGTTTTAAAGTCAGAATTTTGACTAAATCAGTATGACTTACTCATAATGTAGAATTTTTGAGTATTGAAACACTTAGAGCTGATGGATGTCTGGTCAGATTCATTATCTTTCTTTTAAATGTTTCTGAAACTGTGTAATGTTCCATCTGATGATCATATATGACTTGTAACAGCAAACGAGACTAACAGTGAAAAGATGAAGTATTAAAGCCTCTGCCCGGTCAGATTTTTCCTGTGAAGTCCCAGAATGATTTTCAGCAGGTAGACGGTGCTACAGTAACACATTCTGACGGGTCACAGATTTCTTTGTTACACCAGAAAAGCCTGTGTTAGTATCCAGCCAGGTAAAAGGTAGCAGGAGATTTCTTCATACAGGCCTAATAGTATTTTCATGTTATTCTAGAAGTTATCTGCTGTAGTTATGGCTGATACTGGGGCAGGACCATCACAGGAAAGAAGGACATTTAACCAAGAACAACTAGAAGATAAAAGGGAAAGAGAAAGACAACGGGTGATGACGTGAGTCACACTCGGTCGAGCTTTCAGCAGATGGAGACAATTACAGGATTGTAAATGATTCAAAACTGACCCTGAATTGGCCCTCAGGTATGTAATATGTCTATTTTATTGATAACATAACTTTACATTGTGCGATGTGGTTGTACGTCTGTAGCCTAGATTAAATGACGTCCCCCTTCCATTTAGCGCGGAGGTTTAATTCTTTTTAGTCCTGTTTGTGTTGGTCTACTATTTTCTCTTACCCTGTCCTCCTGTACTTGTGTAAAAGCATCCGTGGGTTTCATGAAATGCTCTATATTAATCTAAGTTATTATTACGTTGGTTGCTGCAACAATCTCTTAATGCTTTAGCTCTGACCCAGTGACAGTGATACCTGGTTTATCTCACCAGACATCCAAAGTAGACTAAGTTACCGTAGCAACACTTGAAATGCAACGATGCATCTGTAACTTATTCTCTTATAGTAAATGGATGATTTCTGAGAAAAACATTTATTGTGACTATATGACCTCCTGGTAACACTAACTCCCAGTCCTTTATGACAGCAGGTGTGTTAAACAGTACCGCTTTAGTCCAAAGGGACCGCTAGAATCAACACTAACTGAACGTTACATATAGACACTTTAAATCAAAGGAGCTGTGCTGTTGCAATACTTTAACTCCTTTTGTAGAAAGTACTTTTTATATTTCTGAAAGTAAGATATCAAAACAAGTGTCATTTCGGTATCGTTACTGACAGTCAGGTACATTTTAAACACAGCTGTGTTGGTGCTTTTACTATAACCTGCACCTTCAGAATGACCCTTCCAGAGCTCAGAGACACCGCGCAAATGGGTTTCAAATAAATAATCTGAGGAGGACATGCACAAATAATTGTATCTGTGAACTAGTGAGGCAGGGAGGGATAGAGAGAGAAAGAAGAGAGAGAGGTTAAATTTATAGACATTTTAAAATAACCGTTTGCATTAATAAAATGCTTTTCTTCAACTCAGCCCTTTTGGGTCTAATGTTTCAGTTGTGATGAATTATGAAGGCCTTCTCCTTTGCTAAGGTGTGTGTGTGTGTGTGTGTGTGTGTGTGTGTGTGTGTGTGTGTGTGTGTGTGTGTGTGTGTGTGTGTGTGTGTGTGTGTGTGTGTGTGTGTGTGCTGCACAATGAAAGTGTGATGTTCCTTCAAGTAGTTAAAGCCGACTCAGAGGTAGGTGATAACTCTGAAATGCCTGAACCCCATAAACATCATCCCATTTTTAATTCATTTTCAACTTGTGTTTTTGTCATTTTTCACTTCAGTTTTAGAATTCAGCCTTGCCTCCACCTTACTATGGAATGTCGTTTCATTAAATATTAAATAAATTAATATACATTGAAATACATCATGAAATAAATAAATGAGGCAATAAATACATAAATAATTAAATAAATGGAAATATTCATATATAAATGAATCAATTAGTTAAATAAATGTATTAAAAGGTTTTACTTTTACTTATTTCATGGTACTTATTTTTCATAAATCCACATTTATTGATTTCCCTCTCTATTTATTTCCAGTTCTTATATGCAAATCAGGGGGCGTGGCTATCTCTCACATTCAGAACAGAGCCGTGGGCAAAAAAAGGCTGGCGAAGTGATAGCGCGGACGTTTTCTGTCCTTCATGCACAGCCGCTGCAGTTGACACACCTGTAAACACGATGTTATATAAAATTAACAATAAATTCAGAAACGTCCACATAAATATTCCCAACGAAGTCCCCTTCAGCTTGTCTCACTTCACCACCAACAGAAATGTTCAGTTAAAATGTGAATTACAGCAGCTGATAGCCCGCTAGCTCACTTACCAACACCTCAGCTAATGTTGTGTCAACTCGCAGTGATTAAAACAGCAGCTGGGTTAATCAATTTGTCCACCTAGCTAGTGATAGCAGTGCAGCACCCCCTCACAGCCCAACTCATAAAATGTACGGCTACTACCACAGCCCGTAAGGGGGGGCAAAATGTGGCCTGTATTATAAATGTTTTTGCCCACCATAGCCTACTCTTTAGCTCAATAAGTAAGTTAACTCACCTAAGGCCTTCTTCGGCCAATCTCCTCTGAATCGTGTTGGAACAGATCTGCAAGTTCTCGGGTTGATAGACCGGACAACACAAAGTTAGCCAGCATGTGGCCTGGAATATCCTGAGGTGGGCGTCCAGCACCTGTGCTTGTAGTACCAGCGGTAACGTTGTCTTCTTGGACTTGGACATCTTCCACATGAACACGGCACTCAATCAGTCTTAAATTATTTAAAACTTTGTCGTCTATGTATATTTATTGAAGAGCACTTATCCGCCCTAGTATTTCCAAAAATTCTTCAATATGTGCCAAAGTAGTATCTGCTGATAAACCATGTTGATCGACTTGATCTGCTAATGATAGCATGCTATCTCGGAGCCCACCGATGTCTTCCATTATGTCCGCGCTCTCACTTCGCCAGCCTTTTTTTGCCCACGGCTCTGTTCTGAATGTGAGAGATAGCCACGCCCCCTGATTTGCATATAAGAACTGGAAATAAATAGAGAGGGAAATCAATAAATGTGGATTTATGAAAAATAAGTACCATGAAATAAATAAAAGTAAAACCTTTTAATATATTTATTTAACTAATTGATTCATTTATATATGAATATTTACATTTATTTAATTATTTATGTATTTATTGCCTCATTTATTTATTTCTTGATGTATTTCAAAGGCATATTTATTTGTTTATTCATGTATTTATTTATTTATTTATGTATTTATTCATTTATGTAATATTGAATAAAATGGCATTCCATACCATACTGGCTATGAATGACTCCGACTGAATGCAGTGCATGAATAAATGTACTTAGGGGTCTGGGCTTCCAAAACCACTACTAAATGATGATCATAAAGTAATGATGTCATGGGGTTCACATGTTTAAGGCATCAGAAGTCATCACAGTTTCTACAGCATTAAATAATAACAAAATTAAATCTTGACTTTTATTTTGGATTAAGACTAGTGCTGGCAAACAACACATCTTTTCTACTGATTCTCTTACAAGCTCAATTCATACCTGGTCTGCCCTGGTATGTACTGCTTCCAGGAAATAGTCATATCCAGCATATATGTCTCAGTGAGAGACTATCTTGTCTGTAAGTAATTTTCCCTACCTATAGTACAAGCGATATCAGTCTAAAGTGTTTTTCCTCTAATTCTAAGACAGTGGTATATCTTTAGAGTACTGCTTATTTAACACACAAAATTCAAAGTGGGATATCGTTCTACACTCATGTCAGATCGAAGACCAACGTTTATTTAAATCAAGTAGAACACTCTGTACAGACCTTGTTACGGTAGAGTAGCTTTCTTTTCCTTCTGTCACATTTCTAGCAACCCCTGCTGTAGACATTACATATAAATGTCTTGAGGTAATCTAAAGAGGATAGAGAAAGAAATGGAATAAGGTGAAGTTGACCTCTTTTTTAAAAAATCTCATCTGAGCAGTATTATTGTGAATGTAATAGTTGATTTGTACTCTTTCAAAAATCAGAAGCATATTTGCTGCTCTGTGTCACACAAGGCCTTTCAGCTATTTAGTTGTTTGCAACAGTTTTGTTTTGTTTTGTTGTTGATCTGCTCATCACAAAAATGGCTCAGGAGTTAGGAGAGGTCGCACCTTCCTCTGTCTCTGTGTTGGCGTTCTAACCTCTGGTGGATTTGTGAGGACTATGGTTAACTGCTCCTCAGATCTCTGCAGGGTAAATCCAGACAGCTAGCTAGACTATCTGTCCAATCTGAGTTTTCTCTCACACGACTAAAACTACTTTTGAACGTCCACATGTTCCACCAAAACAAGTTCCTTCCTGAGACTATTTAGAAGAGGCACCGTGGCTCCGTCTGGCACTAAGCACCGCCCAAGACAATTGTGATTGGTTTAAAGAAATGTCAATAAACCAGAGCATGTTTTGTGGTCTAGCCTGACCTTCCTTCGCAGTGCTGTGGAGGAAGGTCTGGCAATGGGAGACTAGGTCTTCAAGGTTGGCGGTTCGATCCTCATCTCCTCCCGTCCACATGTTGGAGCGTGTGACCATGTGTGCGTATGAATGGACAAACTGTAAAGTCCTGGATTTTTTTGGCTGTTAACTGCAGTAAAAATCAGTTGTATCTTTATTCCTTCCTCCTGCCTTCAAACCCAACCTGCTGCCCTTTGCTGCGTGTCATCCCCCATCTCTCTCCCCCTTTCACATCTATCCACTGTCACCACAATAAAGGGAAAAGCCCCATAAAAAAATAATAATATGAAGAGTTATCTCAATGTTTCTGACATACAACTTGACACATTGGCCAAAGCTGCCTGATTTAGCTATTTGAGTTCAAGACAAAATGAACATTTCTTTATAGAATTACAATTCTTGTAATTCCCCCAAGAGCAAGCATTTAGTGTGATAGTGGTGAGGAAAAACTCACTTTTAGGGAGAAACCTGGGACAGACTCAGGCTCTTGGTAGGAGGCGTCTGACGGTGCTGGTTGGGGGTGTGATGAATAGTGGCAATAATAGTCACAATAAAGATAATAGAACAATGACCAGAAATAGTAGTTGTAGTAGTTCATGGCATAGCAGGGCACTGCAGGGCGTTACAGGATGTAGCAGGGCACAGCAGAGCATAGCAGGACGTAGCAGGACGTAGAAGGACGTAGCAGGACACTGCAGGGCACCGCAGAGCGTAGCAGGGCACTGCAGAGCGCAGCAGGGTGTAACAGAGCATAGCAGGGCGTCACAGGACGTATCAGGGCACCGCAGAGCGTAGCAGGGTGTAACAGGGCATAGCAGGGCGTGCAGCAGGACCACGGCGACAGCTGCAACCATGATTTTGGTGCCACCCTAATCCAAGGAAACGTGCTGGGTGAAAAAAAAAAAAAAGGACTCCAGGGAATAAGCTCCCCAGAGCTAGGTTAGTAACAACCATTAATGGGACATGGATGCACACAAATGGAAAGAGAGAGGAGAGAGAAGCTCAGTGTGTCAAAGGAAGTCCCCCGGCAGTCTAAAACTATAACAGCATAATTAAGAGAGACAGGTTAAGGAGAGGAGCCTGGTCGGGCTAGAACTCTCACCAACCGGATCAGGCTGTACTGGCCTGACTCCCTCTACTTTGATTATATTATTGATTATATGGTAGATGAATCTGACGACTATGAAGAGAAGCAGGTGGGCCGGGCTAGGTGGACGCTGCAACTCCTCACTCCCTAACTATAAGCTTTATCAAAGAGGAGAGTTTTAAGTTTACTCTTAAAGGTGTTGACGGTGTCTGCCTCCCGAACCCAGACTGGGAGCTGGTTCCACAGGAGAGGAGCCTGGTAGCTGAAGGCTCTGGCTCCCATTCTACTGTTGTGTATACAGCAGTCAACACAGCAGTGCAACTCCACAGACTCTACAGTCACTAAGTATTGAGTGATATTTAATTTAGATAACTTGAGGTGAGAGTCCAATAAGGGACCCAAAATGATTGGCCAGCTTTTCCCTTGCCAAAATGTAGCCTATCTTTGTATCTAGCATGACATAGTTGGTACCAATGGATTCATAAGGTCTTTTATTTTTAGATGATACAGACAGAGGTCGATCTGGATTATATTGTTTATTGTATATATAAGCTTAATAGTTGTTAAAACAATCTATTTTTTTTAATGGAAAGTTTTTGTCGCTTTTTTTCTTCTTCCTACCACCAGTATATACACCACTTACACCAACTTATTACCTCTAGTTTTACAATTATTTTGGGAATGTATGGTCAATAAGCCTCATATATATGAAATTATATATAATATTTGTGTTAAAAAAGCAGAAATGATTAATAGTTTTGACTAATAACATCAGAGGATTATCACAGACTGTTAGTTTAGTCAGTATAATGCTATAAAATTGAATAAAAACGTCAATGAAAAAGTCAATGAAAGTAGGGAACTGATCCTTAATTAATTTGACTTGTGAAAAGCGCTTTAAGGAACCATCCATATGTTGTGACCATAGACTATATAAAATAAGGACCTAGTCTCTAATCTTGGGAAAACAGTCATGACAATGGTCGTGTTTTCCCAAGATGGCGCCCGCCTGTATACGTGAACGGTACAGTCTTTATAAGCTATCTTTTTAATAAACTGTACACTTATGTTAGTGAGAGTGAGAGAGTGATGCCGATTAGTTTCAGTGAGTAGTGACTCTAGAGTCATAGTGAGAGAAACTAAGTGTCTCCCCTGTTCTTTCTGACCACGGTATGAAATCTGCAGCAGGAGAAGTTAACCCTCTCCTTGATTTCATGTTGTTTATGGAGAAGGAGAACCAGGAAATGAGTCGGGGGAAATGCAACGCTACCAAGCCAACGTGCGTTGCCACGACATGTAGTTACATTTTTCAAGAGGCGCACGTCAGGCTTTGGCGTAGGGTCCGGCGTAGGGTCCGTGCCTCCACGTACCCTACGTACGTAGCCACGGGGTAGATTTAATGCAGAAGCATAAATCATGCTTTAGCGCTGTCCAGGATGGTTGTGATTGATTTAAAGAAATGCAAACAAGACACAGGGCCCTATTCTAACGATCTAAGCCGGGCACATGGTTCAAAAAGGGTTGTACTTAGTGTCTTCATTAATTAAGAGGTGTGTTTTTGGGCGTAACATGCAATAAACCAATCAGAATGTCATCTCCCTATTCCCTTTAAAAGCCAGGCGCGTTTGGACCTTGGAGCATTGCTTTTATGATGGAGGATTTGCACTGTAATATTTTTTATTTGTAATCTTCTGCATGTGTGTGTGCTGTGCTTCCCTGTGTGTGTAACAAGCATAGTGTGTGCGTGCTGTGTATAAGCTTTCAGGAGCATTTTACTAATGCGCTGTTAAAAATAACAATGAAATGCTGCGTTATTGACTTTAGACCAGGTTTTAGATGGTCAATGGGGCGATAACTTCCCGCTGCCTTAAGATAGCAATATGCCAAGAATTCACCTGAACACACCTCCCTGTAAGAGCAGCACGTCCCATGGGCGCACAGATGGGCACAGGTGCATTTGCTATTTAAACGATGTGGGCGCTGGACGATTTTAAAATAGCAAAGACACTTGCGCTGGGCTTTGCACCGCGTCTGGTGCAAGATAGGGCCCAGAGTGTTTTTTCCCCTATCCCGGAATAGATAAGCGGTGTAGCCAGACCGTACTCCAGCGTTGACACAGGGTTGTGGAGGTCTGGCAAAGCGAGACTACCCTTGCCCTAACTGGCACACATCGTCTCCACCCCAAAACTGCTTCTCTTTCAATTCCCTTTCCTTCCTTTTGGCAGTGCTGCTGCATTTGTTGATTGAGAGACCTTTGGAGGTTGTAAAGGCTGCACCACCTCGCCTCCCCCGTCTCCTGCTCTCTGCCTCTTAACTGTCACTTGCTTGGCTACGTACTAACTTGCTGCAGGAGGATAATTAGTCAAAGTGATTTCCTGCATTCCCCCTTGTACACCACCCCACACCCAATTTGGCTTGCATCTGCTTAGCACAGCTTGGCATGGAAGTGATGGAAATGTCATCACTTGTGTCATTTGTCTCTCCCTCTTTGACATGAGAATATACACATACCAGATGCAATATTCACAGTGGAAACATACGTAGTTTGCATATGCCCACTGTGGATGATCTGATCCAATGAAGCGGATACAATGGGGGGAATATATATGCTTTACATGTTGTCAGAACTGCATTTAGGTCCCGCTTCACTGTAAGGAAGCTAATAGCAATAATAACTCACTTAGTAGCAAAATAAAAGAGAATTACTGATTTGACAGCAGTGATAATGTGTTCTCATGGATGCTTTTGAAAATTCAGGCCTACACTTCACCCTTTGGGATAGAGTAAATAAATGCAATTAGAAAATAAATTAATGTAAACAAACAGAGTCACATTTTTGTTATCGGCTAATAAATGATTGTTTACACTTTATGCATGGTTGCTCATGCAAAAGGTTTGAGAACGGCAACACATAGAAAATCGAAGGCAAGGGATTTCCGGCAGAACATCCTACATCACCGGATTAGAGGCAATAATCCTCGAATTGTACGGACGTCCAGACTGCTGAGGTACCAACAAAATATGTATGCAGAATGCAAACCTATGCAAACCCACACCTAATTTTATTTGGGCCACTAGGGGTAAGCTCCTAACATTTAAATTATGAGAAAAAACATCTAATTTACCTTTTGTACTGCATGCAAATTGTTTTAGTTTAGATTAAGAGATATCTTTCTCCGCCTATCATGCACACTGGGAAATGGACCCACAAATGCTCGACTCAGGTAAGTAGAAGTTCAATGGTTTTATTAGAGCACTAATAAAACTGACAGGCAACAGTGTCCAAGTAAGGACAGGCAAAGGGAAATCCAAAAAACAAGCAGTAGTCAAAAATCCAAGGGAATTAGGAACTCAAAACGCTCAAAGGTGCACACAAGGAAAACAGATGATCTCGCACAGGAGTAAGGGTAAGACTGAACTTAAATACACAAGACAGGGGGGACAATGAGATGCAGGGGCAACACCTAGGCGCGGGGACAGGTAATCACGCAGGCAGGAAGGAGGACAAAGACCAGAGAGTCAACAGATCTGAAATGAGACAAGAAGGTAAGGCAAAATAAAACAGGAAATGGAAAACTAAACACAAAACACAAAACAAACTAAAAACAATACTTGACACAGAGACGAGACATGACAGTACCCCCTCCCTTAAAGGCCAACTCCAGACGGCCCAGGATCTTCAGGGAATTGCTTGTGGAACTCACGAATAAGCTCAGGATCTAATATATTGCTGGCTGACACCCAGGACCTTTCTTCGGGCCCGTACCCCTCCCAGTCCACAAGGTACTGATGGCCTTTCCCTCATCTTCTGACAGCAAGAAGCCTCTTCATGGTATGAAGAGAACTCCCACCTCCTGTTCCAGAGCCGCGAAGATGGGGGGTTGGTATCCGTGCACACACTGGAAGGAAGTGAGGCTGGTGAAGGAGCAGGCAGAGTGTTATGGGCGTTTTCCACCCGAATTAGATAGGCGTCAAAGACCCACCTCCAACTCCTGGTTGAGCCGCTCAGTCTGGCCATTTGATTGGGGGTGGTAACCAGAAGACAAACGTGTGGCTCCGACAAGATTGCAGAATGCCTTCCAGAAACGAGAGATGAACTGGGGGCCCCGGTCAGACACCACATCTCTAGGAAGTCCATGCAACCTGAATACATGCTGAACCATAACCTCCTCATCTCCTTGGCGGAAGGGAGTTTAGGTAGAGGAACAAAGTGAACCATCTTGGAAAATCTATCAGCAATAGTCAGAATGGTAGTGTTCCCCTCAGAAGGGGGCAAACCTGTGACGAAGTCCAGAGATATATCTGACCAGGGTCATGAGGGCACAGGGAGAGGATGGAGTAATCCCACTGGTGGCTGACAGGACAGAGAGCTAGAATGGGCCCAATGGATGACCAGTGACCTAAGCTTGGGCGAACAGCCGACTGGGACAGGTAGGTCAACAGTGGCTCGTTTAACCCTCTCCTCAACCTCCCACGAGACAGCACCCACAACACAGGACACTGGGAGGATGGTTTCTTCGGACTTGGGGGAGGAATCAGAGTCAAACAGTTGAGACAACGCATCGGTTTTGACATTCTTGGAAACAGGACGATATGACATGACGAGAGTTCAGTCATTTGGCAGATCCAGATTCTTTTTTTTTTTGTGATGAACTTTTTTATTGGCACCATCAAACATACAAAACAAAGTTCACAACATGTGACAGGTAGTAGCAGATGGTCCACATAACAGTTAAACACAAATTGAATAAGGACAAAAAACCCTCTCCCACCCGCACCCTCTGCGGTCTCAAGGAAAACAAAACAAACAAAGAGAAACCACACCTTGCCTAGTCACTCTCCTCTAGTTCATGTGGCGCTGAGGTCATTAGGTCTGCTATTTGTGCTGCTGCGCTTTTCCATAGGTTGATAGTTGATGATTTGGCTTTGTTAATACTTGCTGTAGAGAGCTCAAGCATAACTATGTCTAGAAAATACACCAACCACTGTTTTATACAAAGCAAGTGAGGGGGAGCCAGCGTTGAGCTATCATTTTCGTGGTTGCATGTCTCCCAAGCAGGTGTAATTTAGATTCGTCATTAGTAGGGATTCAACATCCTATAACATCAGATATTATTGATGTTGTTTTATTCCAGAACTCAGAATCAGAATCAGAATCAGAAAGGTCTTTATTGACAAGTACGTTTTTGCACATACAAGGAATTTGTTATGCTGTTGTTGGTGCATGTCACACATTCTCAAATATAAGAAGGATAAAAAGAATATAAACAATATAAGTATAAACATATACACACAGTATGTATTAATAACGATAAATCAAATGTAAATAAATAATAAAATAAGTTAAACAATAGTAAAAAGGAACGATACAGCAGAGTAGGTACCGTGGCGTATAGGTCCTGGAGCGGTGGCAGATTGCAGCCAATCGCCTTTTCTGCAGACTGAATGACACGCTGCAGTCTGCCCTTGTCCTTGGCAGTGGCAGCAGTGTACCAGATGGTGATGGACGATGTGAGGATGGACTCGATGATGGCTGTGTAGAAGTGCACCATCATTGTCTTTGGCAGGTTGAATTTCTTCAGCTGCTGCAGGAAGTACATCCTCTGTTGTGCTTTCTTGACGAGGGAGCTGATGTTCAGCTCCCACTTGAGGTCTTGGGAGATGATAGTTCCCAGGAAGCGGAAAGACTCAGAGCCACAGAGGGTGATGGGGCAGGTGGGGCAGGGCTCTTCCTGAAGTCCACAACCATCTCCACTGTCTTTAGAGCGTTGACCTCAAGGTTGTTTTGGTTGCACCAGGTCACCAGGTGGTCAGCCTCCCACCTGTAGGCTGACTCGTCATCATCAGAGATGAGTCCGATGAGGGAGGTGTTGTCCGCGAACTTCAGAAGCTTGACAGACTGGTGAATGGAGTTGCAACTGTTTGTGTACAGGGAGAAGAGCAGAGGAGAAAGAACACAGCCCTGGGGGAATCCGGTACTGATGGTCTGTGAGTCGGAGACGTGTTTCACCAGCTTCACATGCTGCTTCCTGTCAGACAGGAAGTCAGTGATCCACCTGCAGGTGGAGTCAGGCACACCAAGCTGGGAGAGCTTCTCCTGAAGCAGAGCCGGGATGATGGTGTTGACGGCAGAGCTGAAGTCCACAAACAGGATCCTGGCGTAGGTTCCTAGGACTCCAGGTGCCGGAGGATGTAGTGGAAGGCCAGGTTGACTGCATCGTCTACAGACCTATTGGCTCTGTAGGCAAACTGCAGGGGGTCCAGGAGGGGGTCAGTGATGGCTTTGAGGTGAGAAAGCTCAAGGCGGTCAAAGGACTTCATAACCACAGAGGTCAGGGCGACGGGTCTGAAGTCATTAAGTCCTATGGTCCTTGGTTTCTTGGGAACAGGGATTATGGTTGAGGTCTTGAAGGAGGCTGGCACGTGGAATGTCTCCAGTGAGGTGTTGAAAATGTCTGTGAACACTGGAGACAGCTGGTCAGCACAGTGCTTCAAGCTGGATGGGGAGACAGCATTCGGTCCATGAGCTTTGCGGGGATTCTGTCTTCTGAAGAGTCTGTTGACGTCTCTCTCATTGATGGAAAGAGTCGTTACTGGGGTGTGAGGGGGGGTGGAGGTGGAGACCTTTAAAGAGGGCAATGGTGGGGGAGGCCATGTCCCTGCTGAGGTGGGGGAGGTGGAGGTGATGCACAGTGGCTGTAGCTGTAGGCAGGTGACGTGGGAGATGGTTTCAGGACTGTCCTTTTGTCTTTCAAAGCGACAGTAGAACTTATTGAGGTCGTTGGCTAGGCGTTGGTCATTGAAGGAGGAGTGGGGGGTTTTGGGCTTGTAGCTTGTGATCTTTTTGAGCCCTTTCCAGACAGACAGAGAATCCTTAGTAGAGAACTGATGCTGGAGTTTCTCAGAGTACTGTAGTTTAGCCGTTCTCACTGCCTTCCTAAACTTGTACTTCACCTCTTTGTCCCCACTCCTGAACGCCTCTTCCTTAGCCAGCCTTAACCTTCTGAGTTTGGCTGTAAACCAGGGTTTGACAGGGTCCCAGACCATATGCTGGAAAGTTACAGTTTGTTCAGGTTGACAGAAAGTGCAATAGGGAGTGGGAATGACTTTAGAGACGTATCTCTTCTGGGGAGTCCAATATGTCCTATGACATATGTTGAAGTGCATATACTGGTGGTTTGGGTTCTTGGAACAGTGGAAAATGTCCCAAACTGTCTACCAATTAGACAGTTTGGGACATTTTCGTGCGTTCCCCTCAGGGCTCAGCTCTTGTTCCCATTTCTTTACTATTGGGAGTTCTCCTATGGATACTTGCATTAGCTTAGCATAAATCTTGGACACTAATCCCCTCACAGGAAAATCAACAAACCATTTAATGACTGGGTGTGCCTCAAGACTGTTTACCCATGGCACTCCATAACATTTTAGGGCTGATCTTAAGCGAAGATAAAAGTAGAAGGATGTCCTGGGGACCTCAAAACTAGCTCTTAGGTCTTCAAAACTCATCATACCTTTCTCATTGAATAGCTGGTCTAAAGTATAAATACCTCTGTCACTCCACTGCTTATAAGCAAAGGGTTTGTTACTAGACATTAAGTGTGTATTGTGCCATATTTTGGTATTCAAATGCCACTTATTGGTGTAGCGTAGTTGCTCCACCACCTGTTTAAAGTTGGTCAATGTGTTGGTGATAATAGGGCCATAGGCTAGCATACACTTTTTTGGACACACACCTGCAAAGGCAAGGTCTTGCAGTCTTAGACTTCCAGTGAGGTTTTTCTCTATTTCTCTCCATGAAACTGTAGATGAGGGGTCCATCCATACTCTGAGGGCCCGTAGCTGAAAGGCTCTGTGATACATTTTAAAGTTGGGGAGGGCCAGGCCTCATGTGTTTGTGGTACATTGCAGGGTCGAGTATTTTAGCCTAGGTTGATTATTATTCCAAATATACCGCCAAATTAAGTTTCTTCCAGAAAGCAGTAGTCAAAAATCCAAGGGAATCAGGAACTCAGGAACACAGGAAAAAGGGAAAAACACTCAAAGGCTGCACACAAGGAAAACAGACGATCTCGAACAGGAGTAAGAGTAAGACTGAACTTAAATACACAAGACAGGGGGACAATGAGACGCAGGGGCAACACATAGGCGCGGGGACAGGTAATCACACAGGCAGGAAGGGGAACAAAGACCAGGGAGTCAACAGATCTGAAATGACACAAGAAGGTAAGTTTCAAAATAAAACAGGAAATGGAAAACTAAACAGAAAACACGAAACCAACTAAAAACAAAAACTTGAGACAAAGACGAGACATGACACTGCCTCAATAAAACAGGGGTGAACAGAGTTTTGTTTGTGGTGTTAATAGCATTGTAAAATTACATTTAAAGCTGCATTGTCCAATTGTTCTTTGTCTTTTTTTTTGTCAATTTGGGACATGATTCGGTAGCAAGCTAAAAATCACAGACACTATTATCATCTTATAGAGTGTTACACATCCAGCAGACAAAGAGCAACATTAGCATTCATCTGGAGTCAGGATTTTGGCCAATTGACGTATATGAAAGTCCAAAATCTACTCCCTTTTTTCTGTTTACTCTGTTTTGGGCTTCACCAACTCAGAGTCTCAGGTCTTTAGTTGCAAACTTCTCGACGATGTTCTTCAGCGAGTCGCTAGTCTATATCTACGACATTCCAATGTTCAGGTGCTGCCGGAAATTCCGCCGGATGTCCCTCATTTCGGCCGGATGTCCGTTTCCTTCCGCTTCCTTTGTGTTGGCGTTCTAACCTCCGGTGGGTTTCTGAGGACTATGGTTAACTGGTCCTCAGATCTCTGCAGGGTAAATCCAGACAGCTAGCTAGACTATCTGTCCAATCTGAGTTTTCTGTTGCACGACTAAAACATGTTTTATTTTTCTCAATGCTTTCATTGATGAAAGCAGTGAGAAACCAAACAGAAAAATTGCTGGCCAGAAACCAAAACAATTAGTAACACCATCTTTTCCTAAACCTAACTGTCCTGTTCTTGTGCCACATGTCTGTTAAACATAAGTCCCGACCCAGGGCGCTGAAAAATGACACCAAGAGTCCTGTCCAAGCACGTCTAAATATGACACTAAAGGAGACTATTTGTGTCAATAACAAACTTTTCAAAGGCACCTCACCAAGCGTCGCTTTTTTGACGCGATGGGAGTGAGAATGTGTTGGCAGTAATGGCTAGTCATGCCGTGACTTTTGCTGCCCATGTTATTCCTCTGCAGTGTTGAAATCCTATGTCAATTCTAATCTTATTTACTGGATTCAAATAAAGAACTTATGTACAGTGTGTGTGATGTGGGTGTGTGTGTGTGTGTGTGTGTGTGTGTGAGATAGAGAGAGTTTGTCTCCCACTCGCCGCTGCTGCTGATCACTGAGGTACTAGGTAAATCAAAGTGGGAAAACAAACCTGGAGAAGAAATGCTGTGCACATGCACATCATTTTACGGCGAACGCAGTTCAGCATTTGATAGTAGGATTGTTTGTGTCGTACGAAATGGTAAATTTGATCGGCTGTTAAGATGGTATGTGAATGAACGCTAACTGGTGCCTGGTTGTCTTGCTACAGCTCTACAGCTCGGTGGAATTTGGGAGGAGGTGGCAGATGGTGCACGAGAGAGTGGCTCCCAATCGCTTCTACTGGTAAGTACAGAGATCTGATCATTGTTAAACAAGTTGTAGGCAATAGAAAGGATGAACTAGATCGAGTATTTTAGCCTAGGTTGATTATTATTCCAAATATACCGCCAAATTAAGTTTCTTCCAGAAAGCAGTAGTCAAAAATCCAAGGGAATCAGGAACTCAGGAACACAGGAAAAAGGGAAAAACACTCAAAGGCTGCACACAAGGAAAACAGACGATCTCGAACAGGAGTAAGAGTAAGACTGAACTTAAATACACAAGACAGGGGGACAATGAGACGCAGGGGCAACACATAGGCGCGGGGACAGGTAATCACACAGGCAGGAAGGGGAACAAAGACCAGGGAGTCAACAGATCTGAAATGACACGAGAAGGTAAGTTTCAAAATAAAACAGGAAATGGAAAACTAAACAGAAAACACGAAACCAACTAAAAACAAAAACTTGAGACAAAGACGAGACATGACACTGCCTCAATAAAACAGGGGTGAACAGAGTTTTGTTTGTGGTGTTAATAGTATTGTAAAATTACATTTAAAGCTGCATTGTCCAATTGTTCTTTGTCTTTTTTTTTGTCAATTTGGGACATGATTCGGTAGCAAGCTAAAAATCACAGACACTATTATCATCTTATAGAGTGTTACACATCCAGCAGACAAAGAGCAACATTAGCATTCATCTGGAGTCAGGATTTTGGCCAATTGACGTATATGAAAGTCCAAAATCTACTCCCTTTTTTCTGTTTACTCTGTTTTTGGGCTTCACCAACTCAGAGTCTCAGGTCTTTAGTTGCAAACTTCTCGACGATGTTCTTCAGCGAGTCGCTAGTCTATATCTACGACATTCCACTGTTCAGGTGCTGCCGGAAATTCCGCCGGATGTCCCTCATTTCGGCCGGATGTCCGTTTCCTTCCGCTTCCTTTGTGTTGGCGTTCTAACCTCCGGTGGGTTTCTGAGGACTATGGTTAACTGGTCCTCAGATCTCTGCAGGGTAAATCCAGACAGCTAGCTAGACTATCTGTCCAATCTGAGTTTTCTGTTGCACGACTAAAACATGTTTTATTTTTTCTCAATGCTTTCATTGATGAAAGCAGTGAG
Source organism: Sander vitreus (assembly GCF_031162955.1). NCBI lineage: Eukaryota > Metazoa > Chordata > Actinopteri > Perciformes > Percidae > Sander > Sander vitreus. The sequence continues at coordinate 38,308,208 of NC_135856.1, forward strand.
AAACCAAACAGAAAAATTGCTGGCCAGAAACCAAAAACAATTAGTAACACCATCTTTTCCTAAACCTAACTGTCCTGTTCTTGTGCCACATGTCTGTTAAACATAAGTCCCGACCCAGGGCGCTGAAAAATGACACCAAGAGTCCTGTCCAAGCACGTCTAAATATGACACTAAAGGAGACTATTTGTGTCAATAACAAACTTTTCAAAGGCACTCACCAAGCGTCGCTTTTTTGACGCGATGGGAGTGAGAATGTGTTGGCAGTAATGGCTAGTCATGCCGTGACTTTTGCTGCCCATGTTATTCCTCTGCAGTGTTGAAATCCTATGTCAATTCTAATCTTATTTACTGGATTCAAATAAAGAACTTATGTACAGTGTGTGTGATGTGGGTGTGTGTGTGTGTGTGTGTGTGTGTGTGAGATAGAGAGAGTTTGTCTCCCACTCGCTGCTGCTGCTGATCACTGAGGTACTAGGTAAATCAAAGTGGGAAAACAAACCTGGAGAAGAAATGCTGTGCACATGCACATCATTTTACGGCGAACGCAGTGCAGCATTTGATAGTAGGATTGTTTGTGTCGTACGAAATGGTAAATTTGATCGGCTGTTAAGATGGTATGTGAATGAACGCTAACTGGTGCCTGGTTGTCTTGCTACAGCTCTACAGCTCGGTGGAATTTGGGAGGAGGTGGCAGATGGTGCACGAGAGAGTGGCTCCCAATCGCTTCTACTGGTAAGTACAGAGATCTGATCATTGTTAAACAAGTTGTAGGCAATAGAAAGGATGAACTAGATCTAAAATACACAGTAGTGTTTTTTGTTCTATTCAGGTCAGGGCTGAATGAAAAAGAAAATCTAATCTGCATTCACCTAATGATTATTTACCCTAAATTTAACTCTAGGTTGTTGCTGACATACATATTAAACATGGTAAAGCCCCAGCGTATTGTAATCTACAATATGTTGTTTCTACATGAAAATAATCGGATAAAATGATGCAGTGGCTTTTGTTTCGGTCCTCCTAAGAATATATTTTTCAAACCAGATAGGAAATTATGTCAACTTTTAAGTAACCCTAGCTAATATTCTATTGGAAAATGTTGTAACATGTTAAATTAGTGGTATACTTGACAATACTTAATATTTTTCTGAAAGAATCATGACCACCAATCATGATCAGTCTAAAATGGCATTTTGTTATTTGATAACAGCTACTGTACATAGTTGCCCATACAATTATGTCAATGATGACAAAGTGCTGGTTAAGCTAGGTGGTTAGCTAATGTTAAATTTACAGACTGACACCACAAGTTCACTGCTCCAAATACCAGCAGTCTGCTCTCTAACCTGTTAGATATGCTTTAATCTATTATATGATGAGCTTAAACCTTTAACTGTGAAAATCCAGTTTAAAACCCAGTAGCTATCGGTCATTTACACTTAACCACAAGCAGGCTAGCTGCTAACTGTTTGAAAAGTATGTGATATAAGCTGCCAGATTTTGATCTAGAAAGACCTCACCACTCTCTTATCCAAGGAAGCATTAAAATTAAGGGCAACTGGACTTAGTTAACGGTGAACTGAACAGTAGAGAAACCCAGCTATTTAATCTCTAAGCTGGGTTTCCCTACCGTTCAGTCAGAACTGAAGAAGTCTCTCGGATGAAAGACAAAATGTCTTCGAAGCACCTTTAACGAAGCCAAGTTGCCCTTGATTTTAACCCTTCTTTGGATAACTATGACCTGGATTAACAAGACCTCACCAATCTCTTATTCTTTTTGAACAAACTACCTTTCCAAACATCAAAATAAGAAAGACTTATGTTTATTTTTTGAGGAAACCATCTTTGACTGAATGTTAATTGTACCAGCATGCAGAGACCTGGCAAGCTGTTTGAGCATTAAATACATATCCGCGATATCAAACGACATCTAGTAAGACCGAAAAGGATGCCACTACTAGTACACTAGTACACACTACTGGACACTACTAGTACTTAATTAATTTATATTTTCATAATTAGTCTTTTACACGTGTACGATTTGTCCATAGTTCAGATAACTCTGGAAAACTATTGGACTCTGGAGAATGTGTACTTCCTGACCACATCAAGCTAAAAGAATGTATACCAATTCTAAAAATATAAAGCATTGTAAATTCTTAAACATACATGTATATCACATGCAGTTCTTGTACACTGTTGTATTGTTGTTAGGAAACAATAATTGCGTGACGGCTATCAGTAAAACTAACGTTGAACTCATTGCCAAATGGAGAACACTGTGGACATTTTATATGTCCTGGACAGAAAACGTCACTGCCTCTCCACAAAATGAGGAGCAGATGAGCCAGAGAGGTTTTTAAGATTTTGATTATTTATGTGTCTGACAGCCTTGATCTTCCTCTGTGGCAGACATTTACATTATATGACAGTTTTCAGCCCTGGAGAGAGGCTTCAAAATCAGTTTTTGGGTGCCATCTGAGTATTGTTATCTAGTGATGGTCAATTCACTAGATGGCGCTCAGCTAAATGTAAGACATCCTCATATCTAAACAACATAATAAGATTTCTAAAGTCTCCCTAAACGAGACAACAGGCTGTTCTATTTATTACCGCACGATGGCAGTTTAATCATGTGACCGTATTTAACATAACAGGAACCGTTTTAAACACGTAGTTGACGTTATGAAACAGAACTAGTTAAGTTAAAATACTTAATTAGGCCATGTTTACACTTTGGCATCTTTTTTGACAAGAAGAAGTTGACTAGGGTGCTCTTGCAGTTAAAAAACCACTGGCAGCGTTTAGGTTCCAAAAAGCAGCCAAGAGCGTCCTTTGTTGCTATAACAACACCTACCGCTACAGTATCCATGTTAGCTAACAGGCAAGATAGTTTTGTTAAGACAAGGAGTAGATGATACACTTACCTGAACAACCAAGGATTGGTCAAATCTGTGCCCACACAGCCTCTTTATGGTGTATTTTATGGTACAGTTTTGCAGACTTATATAACTCGCTGTGCTCCGACACTAGCACAACTAGTCTTTCTATCGGTACCTTCTCCATTTTTTCTTGTTGTTATGGAAATGTCAGGTATTGCTACTCAGCTGTCAAAAAAACTCTTCACTTAGGGCGTTTCTTTTTCAGAAAAGTTGAGCTTTTTCTCAACTTCTAAAAGATACTGTGAGCTGCAGAAAAAAACATCAGCGGCGGTGTTTCAGAAAGCGCTCGGGACTTTTTTGAAAACTTTTTTAATGTAAAACAGCCAAGTGTGAACATTGCCTTAGGATCAGTTAAACATCAAGGATTGGCTAACGTTGAAATACTAAAAATGGGGACATAACACAATGTCATGAAAGTCACTGCGTCACGGACTTAAAACTCATAGTAAAACTTGGTTAATTTCAAAAAGACAGTTGAGTTTTGTTTTCACACGGGACAGGAACCCCCAGCTCCTGAGTGAAAGTCCTGTGTTTGTTTGACCCATCCACCAACCCAACCCATATGCTGAATTTGGTGCTCTTACCCCTATTTTCCACCGGGCGCTTCTGCCCCCGCGAGCAAACGCTGCCATTCAAGTCATTGCTTGATATTCCACCAGCCGCGCCACGGTGCGTCCCAGAAGCGTGCGTGAAACGGCTCTCCGCTCTGCTTAAGATACGTGTCAGGTCTATTTTTATGCAAGCCGCGGGGTGTTCGGACAGCCAGGCAGGAAGTGAAACAGTGAGTATATCCAGTCAGTTTACCAAGAGACACCCCCAATATCGTTTATGTCTCCACGGACAACGAGAGATTCATCTTGGTCGTTGAAAAACACAATATAACATCACAGATCTTTTTTTAAGGATCACGCCATGGAGTTAAATTACAGGAGTGCCTGGAGTGGAACGTAGATACTAGCTTAATAAACACGGGATTGTTGCGAGTCGGGCAGCAAGACGCTCCGCTTCTGAGATGCTCTCGGTGTGGAACGGCGTGTGGCGGAGGACGGAACAAAACCGCAGTGCAGCCAGAACGCAGCACAGAGTGGAGAATCGGAGTTATACTTTGTTACCTCACTTCCTCGTTTGCTCTCACGATAATTACTACAGCCCAGAGAGGTCGCCGCCTAACAAGAATCTCTGAGCTGCTTGCACAGTCGACCCATACGGATGTTTTCTGGGTGAAGTCTCACCGACATCAGGTGGACATGTGCTGTCCAACTCAGTGCTATCTAACATGTCTGGCCTCTATACAGTAACTAACTGTAACAAAAAGCTCTCACCTCAACAAACTGTCAGGGTAGTAACAAGCTGGGCAGCCAGGAGTGAAGGGAGCCTGGAGGGCTGATGCTGCAGAAGCTGTCAGAGTTCTATTTTGGGACGCACACTGTGTGGTGGTAACCCTGGTAATGAGGCTGCAGAGGGAGCTTATGTCTGCTGTACATGTGACCACCAAAGACATAAAGAAGATGAAGAGTCGTAAGCTCATTTGCGTTTTTTGTCAACCCGCGCAGCGCTCGTTCACACAGCACTGGTTTGGTTGTGTAAGGTGCGGTGCTGGATATTCCACCGCCTGCGTTCAGCTGTAATCAGTTTGTGAGCTTAGCTAATGCCGCCGTGCAATGTTTTGCATATGACATTACAAATCTCTACGAAAACATCTGGAGCTGCCTGAATGTGATATTTTTTGCAAGGCAAAAGTGTCCTCCCAGACCGCGCAGCTGTCCAAACTAGTGTCATACATACTAAGAGACACTACTGTAGGAACGCAACTTCGAAGCTGAGCTCACTCAGTGGTAAAAAATATACAAGTTTAGACTAACTTTATAGCTCCACTAACTCAAAGAGTTATTCTTTACCTGCCTCACACTGTTCTTGGGTACCTGAATGGATTATTCAGTGAAAATGGAAATGGGGTTTGGATAAGTAGACCATCCTATTCACAGTTGTGTTTCATCTGGGAAATCACCGATACTACCAATAAGTAGAATGATTAGAAGCAATGGAGGTCTCTCACAGTGTCTGCTTCTTTTTCCCCTCTCACACAGACCCCCTTTATTTCTCTATCCTTCTCTTTCCATTGATGTGTGTGTGCTACCTGTGGACACATTCTCTTTCTTCCCCCATCTGTCTCCGCCTCCCCGTTCTGTCTCCATGTGTGTGCTGCCTCTCCTCTGATCCCCCAGTCTTTTTAATACATATTTAATGCCGTAATGATTATATGCTGTTCCATCTGCGGACATCCCTACTGTAGAGAGAAAATCAATGGCTTTTCCTCTCCTAATGATGTCAGGAAACATCTTCCTCCATCTGTCTGGATGGAAAAGGACTTTCTGGGGGCTCTAAACATTTAAATCACATAGTAAACCCGAGGTCCTTTTCCCTCCCACTTTAAACTGCCATTAACAATGAAGACAAAGACATCGCAATTCCTGCTGAAGTTTACCACAACAGGCATAGCACATGATTTAACCTCTCCATAGTTGTACATTTATATGACTTTTCAGCGTGCAATCTATCAGGTCAGACAGCACAGTTGGTGGCATCTGCCCAGAGGCAAAAGACCAATGGTGATGTTCTTAAAACACATTTGTCTGCCTTTCAGGTCGAAAATGGGTTTGGACAAAGAGCCAGGCTTAATTCACCTGGAAACCAGCATCTCTGAAGGACGTGAGTAATTCAATTCCGAGTTCAGCTCTCTATTTTCTCGTGTCTTTGTACTGTATCGTGAGCATTGTGCTAAAGTAGAGAGGAATTGGGAGTTGTGTGGACTATTCTGCTGAAGGGTAATACGAAGGGACAGCGGAAATAGCCGAGTCTGGGGACACACAATGACAACGGAGAGAAAAGTAATGCATATATTAGAATGCTTTTAAAAGCAAGTGATTCAGCTCAGTAGCAATCACGTAGGTATAGAGAAATATCACTCATCCCCCTGAATGACAATGAACGCTGGGATATTGCAGGTTGGTATATAGTTTTTGACTTGCTTTCTGAGTCGGATGTCGGAATCCTTAAAAAAAATTCAATTTTTTTTCATTTAATTATCTGTATTATTATCTGTCCAAACAATTCCATACTTTAATGTTAGTCTGGACAAATCATGTATTCGCAATCGATATAAAACTTTTATGAAATTATGTTTTAAAGGGGAACATGATATGAGAGGTCAGTTTCCAGTCATGGGGAGTGCTACTCAGCCTGTAAGCATATAATGTCCCAGAACAGAAAGCCTGCCTTTCAGCCTAAGATGTGGGTGTTAGGCAGGATGGAAGTGTCTGAAAAACAAAAATTGTATTGGGCGCAGCATTATGGGAAATGTAGGATCTAGCATTTACTGTAAAAAGCGTTTAAGGATTTAACACTCTGGGGTCGAGAGCTCCAACGACGGAGCTCAGCAGAATTAGAATAAATTAGTCATGTATTTACATTAATAGCTTTAAGAGTTTTTATCATTCAAGCATGGCAACAATAATTCCAGAAACCCTATATTTTACACTTTCCAATGTGTACACTGATAAATAATATGTGATTTTTTTAAATAACTTGAATTAGATAAAACATAACACTTTTCACATTACTCCGTGAGAGCAGGGAGAGCACAAACCAAGCCCCCCGTATTTGCATCTGTATTCACATGCCAGTTAGATTCAGTATTGCCATGCAGCTTTGAGCATAATTCATTTAGAGACAAGCTTTGCATTTTGGAAAATGGAGGGCATTCTGAGCGATGTCCGCACTCCACACAGCAGAGCTGTGTACTAAACTGGGAACCGAGAGACTGAAAGTCAGGATATCTCAGCCGCTGCTTCTTCAATTCTCTTGTCTTGTGAGCCCCCTAACTTTGTGGAAATGCAAGACAAATTGTTGGGAGTACAACTTTATTACTGTAATCTTTCATCTCTCACTTAGCTTTAAAAAAAAAATATTTCAAAGTACAATATCATTCCCACCTTTCTGTCAGAACACTCTCTTTGAGGCTAACAGAATAAAGAAAAGCCAATCATACAAACACACATAGCAAACATCAGTCGTGTCAGATGTTACGGTCGCACAGCCAGAGACTCATCACTATTGATCATGCGCTTGTGGGCGAAGCCGACATATATTTGGCAGAGGCTAACATGTGGGGACAGGCTCTCTCCCAGCGCTGCGATTGAAGACAAAGAAAGCAATTGGCCTCTTTGGTCATCTGTCTTCCCCTCCGCCCGGCTCCTCACTTTCTGGGACCACTTCATTGACACGAGTAATGTAGGAAGCCAAAAGAGGCCGCCTGGCTTTGGGTGAAGGCTGCCTTTCTTCATTGGCTAATACTGTCACTGATGCCATGGCTTGATGTGTGTGTATGTGTCTTTTGTGTGTGTGTGTGTGTGTGTGTGTGTGTGTGTGTGTGTGCGTGTGTGTGTGTGTGTGGGAGCAGAGGCACTGTATGTCACCTGCAAGCTGCAGAACTGCACAGATGCCAACAAGGGCAAACCATTCCCCGGCTACATTGACCCCAATTCTCTGGTGGTGCAAGATGAGTATGTGTTTGTCCAGGTAGGTAATTGTCCTGTTTGCTCAGTGAAAAACATTAGAGCAGTGTATGAGGCACAAGTGCAAGGGTTTTGTGGGACATTTTTCAAGGTCATTCTTAGAGAGGTGCTATGTGTCCACTGTTGGTGAAAAATGCTTTGTCTGTTGTGTTATGTCTCCAAAATGTTTTCACTTAACGGTTTCATCACCTTAAGGTGTCAGCTGCAGGGAGGCCAATCTACTATGTGTCTGCTAAAAGGGATGTCTTTACACCAATGAAGCTGCCCAAGTACACACTGCCCAAGGTAACACATTTACCGCCTGAATAAAATTCAATTAACATGAGCAGATACTCTTCATGATTAAAGGTCCCATATTGTAAAAAGTGAGATTTTCATGTCTTGTTTGATTATAAAGCAGGTCGAGGTGCTGTGTAAATACTGTTAAGTATCACAATGCTCAATCCACAGAGAAACACACACAGCCCGTATTCAGAAATAGTGCATTTAAACGAGCCGTCAGGACTTCCGTACAGTTGTCATGTCACAATTATACTATATATAGGTAGAAAGTGCGGCTACAGTCATTCCCCGGCTGCAATGACAGTGCAGAGACATGGAGAGTGCAGATGCTGAAGACCCTGAAACACTGACCAATCAGAGCACTCTGGGCATTTTTAGGATAGGGGCTTAAAGAGACAGGCGCTAAAACGGTGCGTTTCAGACAGAGAGTGAATACAGGTATATTCAGACAGACAGTATGAGAAAAATAATGTGTTTTTTGCACATTTAAGCATGTAAATGTGTTTTAGTATTACATCAAAAAACAAGTATGAACCTGAAAATGAGCATGATATGGGACCTTTAAAAAATAATGAATTGATCCTTGGTAAGAGTCCATATCTCATTATTGGTCACCAAGAATATATGAGACAAATTTCAAATTAAGTTGCTCATGCTGCAGTTCGTGGAAGTTTTCTGCATTCAAAGGCACGTAATATGCTTCCAGCTCAGTTTGGTATGTGGGCTAAAGTTGCAGTCAGGCATCAGTTCATCGCCGGCTCTGCGTGACACTCTCTTTGTTATTTATGGGCAAATCAAGTTAAAAGTAACTCTCACAGTGTTTTCCGGAATTGTTATTCTGTGCTGCTCCGTGTGCGCATGGCCTCGCTTGTCACATCCCTACTGACAATTAGACATGTTTTATTCAATCAAGCCCTAGGCACACCGGTTGCTGTCGGCTTACTGCAAGGTGTTATTGGCACAGTAAGAGGTAGATGAAGCACACAACCAAACAGCATGGCCTCTGAAGCATGATCTGTGCCCAACAAGCCTGCCATAGTGTTAACCCAGCAGGAGTGTAAAAACAGGATACAATGTAAAAGCTTGTAGAGTTCTCATTGAGACATAAGATATCATGATTTTGATTGTAAGGAGAAGCCCTCATGAAGGCCAACTACAAATTAGAGTGTAAGCAGGTTAGCTGCTTATTTATTCTATTCATTTTAGAGCAAAATAATGCAAAAGTAAACAAATTACTTTATTCTTTTTAAGAGGTATATATTCGAGGAGCATATTTAAAAGGTTTTTGCCAAATTACAAGGAAAGGTAAACACACACACACACACACACACACACACACACACACACACACACACCATTTTTCAAATTTGATATTTGTGATATTGGGCTATAATAAAATTGACTTGACTTTTATTAACTACCAAATGAAGAAACCTTCTCGTTGAAACAACATATAACTATGTCTTTCTCGTCATATACAAATTCAACATATAGAAGATATTACAAAGAAATATAAGACCCTGTGGTAGCCTGACAGTTATTTCACGCATCATTGTGATCCCTTACTGGTGTTAACTTTGCCTCTCTGCTAGGACCTGCATGTGATCAGTACGGATGAAAACCGTGTGGTTGCAGCCGTACAGGAGTGGAACCAGAACGAGACCTACAACCTGTACGTGTCGGACACGTCGGGGGTCTACTACACCCTGGCACTGGAGAACGTGGTCAGCAGCATGGGCCCAGAGGGCAACGTCATGATTGACCTCTATGAGGTAAACAAACATCCACGGGACAGAACTGTGGGTCAAGTAGCAAAGTATCACGCGGTATTTCAATATTGCTCAAGTTTCTGTGAAGAAACAAAGGATTTAATTAAGACTGTCTCTGACTAGTCTATATTCACGACGTTCCACTTCCAGGGTTGCTCCGTTGCCGCCGGAAATTCCGTCGGATGTTACTATTTTTGGCTGTTTTTATTCAGACGGCTGATTCCGTAATGGGCCCACGGAAGAATTCCGTTAAATGAACACGGCCCCTTAAGTTAAGGAAAAGGTCGTGGGTTGGCTTACGGTTCCGTGACACGCTAGAAGAACGGGGCGGTTGGGTTTAGGAAAAGAAGAAAGCCACTTTAGGAAACGTGACATGCAGGACACGATCCCCGGTCTCCTGGGTGAAAGTCCTGTGTTTGACCCATCCACCCCCCCAGCCAACCTCCTAACGCGGAAATTCGGCCTTACATAGTACTTGCTACCGTAGTCGCTCTTAATGCTACGTCATCTTCTCATTGAATTTACATTGGCGTTGTTTTCTGTGGTGGCCACACGGAATTTTCACACATTCCGTGCCACCACCACGTAATGCGCTGTTAACAATTCGTGATCATTTCACGGAATTCTGTGCAACCAGGCTGGCCATTGTTAAATCCTAAAATGTCGACCATGCTGTCAACAGGATTCAAGCATCCTGCTGCCACCTACCGTCTACAGTCATCAAGTCAGCCCCCATTTTATCCCCCACCTACCGCTGCTGTGGTAATTCTTTTAAGTGGTGTCAAATGTAACCAGTAACATCTGTGGAAGTAGAATGACTCTGCCTTAGTTTTTGATTGGTAAGCTTTACATGAGGCCTACCCCCCCACCCAAGTCTGCAGTATTCATTTTGGCCACTTTGGTCTTTTAAAATAAGAGTATCAAATAAGGCCTGCTTGATGAGTGCTCAGCCCTCAAGTTTATTATAAACACTGATCAATATTTTAGAGCCAGGAGGCAGATGATGAAATGTACTTGTTTTGTCATTTTTGAAACAAGCCTTTGCTGCTGTAGGCCTACAGACTTCAGAGCACATTGTGTGAATACCAAGCAGCTTCAAAGTGCTGACATCAACAAAGGCAAGTGGGGATTGTGCCAGGGATCTATAGATTTTTGGGAGGCTGAGATTATTTCTTTCTTTGATGAATAACTGCAGATATTACTTCACATAATTCACCTAATCCAAGAAGAAAGGGAAAAGAAAGTGTGTTATAGGCTAATAGTGAGGCTCTGGCTCTCAGATCAGATTTTTTAAAGTCATAACAGCACCCAAACGTAGGCTGAAACTATATCTCTGAATCAAATCATTAAGGTGTCGATGATGCTGCTCGTGTCTTGCTGTGGCCTCGCTGATAGATTCAAATCCACTGTCTTGATTGGGGTCACCACCCAAATCGTAGGATATGCTAAATCTCTCCTCCGAGGGAGATTGAAGTATCTGTCAGTTACTGAAGTGGCGTTTATATCACCTGATGCGAGTTTCACTGGCTCCATTCAGTATCCTTGAGCTATTCCTTGGAGCCTCCAACAAGGAGTCAGATTCGTTTAAGACACATTGATTACTCAAAAGTCCCCAGACAGTCAATCATTCCCCACTCAGTGTGCTGCGTTTGGTTTAGTTGGGAAAACAGAAGAGGTAAGTGAGTGTGGCTGCATTGCCCCAGGGCATGGCTTTGCAGTGCATTGCGTTGATTTTCTGCAACGTGACGTGAAAATATGGAAATGCCTAATGTGTGAGGTCTGCATCTGTTTTCATTTAACCCTTGTGTTGTCTTCTTGTCAACACCAAGAATGTGTTATCCTTATGGGTCAAAATTGAAATTTTGTCTCTTTTTCTGACGTATTCGTCCCTTTTATAGGTGCTTTTGACGCTTTTTAAAAACGTTTTTGTCACTTATTTTAATGCTTGTTTTATTTATGGTCAATAAACCTAATTTTTATGACATTCTGATAATAATTATTATTATAATAATTATAATAATAATTCATGAATTATTTTGACTAATAGTTAAGATCAGAGGATGTTGAGTGAATCAGACTGGTTTATGTCAACATGTAGTCAGGATACCGTTTTGTAACCATTTATACATTTTCTTCAAATGCTATACACCCAAAATGCAATGACAGTAATCATTCATTTTACCTGTGAAGAATGTTGCATGGGTTCCATACACCTTACATGCATGCATCCATGTTGTTTTTGAGCAATTTGGTTGAAAGAAACCCATATTTCTGATATCAAAAAAGGACAACACAAGGTTAAAGCTGTTCTCTTTCTAATTTCCCAGGTAAGCGGGAATAAAGGGGATGTTCCTCGCCAACAAAAAGACAGATAACCAAGTGAAGACGCACATCACCTACAACAGAGGCAGAGATTGGAGGTTACTGCAGGCCCCGCGCAAAGACCTGAGGGGCAACAGCATTCACTGTGTGCTGGTGAGTGTCTGCGTGTCATACATGTTTCTGTACCGTATGTGTGCGCTTCCATCAAAGAGAGGCCTTGACAGGAGTTGACTGACCCCGACAGCAACGAGAGGCCCGAGCTCAGAAAGAGCAGCGCCTGTCAAAGCTGAGTGCTCCAAGGCTGCTTAGCTGAAAGGTCAGCCATTTTGATTCAGTCCAATAAGCGAGAGAGAGAGAGAGAGAGAGAGAGAGAGAGAGAGAGAGAGCATAGATAGATATATGAACTTTTAGTAATCCCAAACTGTGAAATGACTGTTACAGCAGCAGGTATAAGACACACATCCACCCAGAATTACAAGAAATAATAAATAAAATAAAAAAATACCAGAACACCTACTCAACATATAAACGTGAGGAATGAAAAACAATGTACAACATGTATACAAGTAGAGAATAAAATGTACAACCAGCATACATACATAGTATATACATGCAAAATATAGAATATTATATGAAAATATGTAAGCTAGTCTAAGTAAACATACGAGTTTGCAATTTGTGCTTTAGTGCAATTTTGTAATAAATGAGGTAATGACAGTGTTATCTCACACTGAGATTTGTATGGCTTGTGGTATGAATGATTTTCTGTGGGCGCATTAGCACATCTTCTCTTTACGACTTAAAACAGTGTTTCCCACAGAATTAGATTCTATTTGCGGTGGTATCTGACCCGGGGGTGGGGGGTCCACATGCGGAAAGAGGTGGAGAATTATTATATTAATTGTACTGCAAATAGTTTTGGCAACTTTGTATAACAGCTTAAATAGACAATCTGTCCACAGTCCCATCCTCGAGGCTATAAGGGTGCAGAGGCAGTTACAGCACACAATGTCATCTTTCAACACACACCACATAAATTTGCTCTTTGACAAAACAATAGATACCACAAGTTGTAATTCTCTAATTCTGGGTTTTTCCTGGCTCAGAATTGGCCTTAGAGGGGACACATATGAAGCGGGGGTCTGGGGGTCCTCCCCCAGGAAAGTTTGAGCATCAAAAACTTCATTTCCTGCATTCTGATACATTTTCAGGCACATATTTATGGTGAAAACATCTTAATTTATGTCAAGGAAAATAAAAAATTAAATTAAAATTTTTAAATGGTATATAATACCAACTCAGAGTCTCAGGTCTTTAGTTGCAAACTTCTCGACGATGTTCTTCAGCGAGTCGCTAGTCTATATCTACGACATTCCACTGTTCAGGTGCTGCCGGAAATTCCGCCGGATGTCCCTCATTTCGGCCGGATGTCCGTTTCCTTCCGCTTCCTTTGTGTTGGCGTTCTAACCTCCGGTGGGTTTCTGAGGACTATGGTTAACTGGTCCTCAGATCTCTGCAGGGTAAATCCAGACAGCTAGCTAGACTATCTGTCCAATCTGAGTTTTCTGTTGCACGACTAAAACATGTTTTATTTTTCTCAATGCTTTCATTGATGAAAGCAGTGAGAAACCAAACAGAAAAATTGCTGGCCAGAAACCAAAACAATTAGTAACACCATCTTTTCCTAAACCTAACTGTCCTGTTCTTGTGCCACATGTCTGTTAAACATAAGTCCCGACCCAGGGCGCTGAAAAATGACACCAAGAGTCCTGTCCAAGCACGTCTAAATATGACACTAAAGGAGACTATTTGTGTCAATAACAAACTTTTCAAAGGCACCTCACCAAGCGTCGCTTTTTGACGCGATGGGAGTGAGAATGTGTTGGCAGTAATGGCTAGTCATGCCGTGACTTTTGCTGCCCATGTTATTCCTCTGCAGTGTTGAAATCCTATGTCAATTCTAATCTTATTTACTGGATTCAAATAAAGAACTTATGTACAGTGTGTGTGTGTGTGTGTGTGTGTGTGTGTGTGTGTGTGTGTGAGATAGAGAGAGTTTGTCTCCCACTCGCCGCTGCTGCTGATCACTGAGGTACTAGGTAAATCAAAGTGGGAAAACAAACCTGGAGAAGAAATGCTGTGCACATGCACATCATTTTACGGCGAACGCAGTGCAGCATTTGATAGTAGGATTGTTTGTGTCGTACGAAATGGTAAATTTGATCGGCTGTTAAGATGGTATGTGAATGAACGCTAACTGGTGCCTGGTTGTCTTGCTACAGCTCTACAGCTCGGTGGAATTTGGGAGGAGGTGGCAGATGGTGCACGAGAGAGTGGCTCCCAATCGCTTCTACTGGTAAGTACAGAGATCTGATCATTGTTAAACAAGTTGTAGGCAATAGAAAGGATGAACTAGATCTAAAATACACAGTAGTGTTTTTTTGTTCTATTCAGGTCAGGGCTGAATGAAAAAGAAAATCTAATCTGCATTCACCTAATGATTATTTACCCTAAATTTAACTCTAGGTTGTTGCTGACATACATATTAAACATGGTAAAGCCCCAGCGTATTGTAATCTACAATATGTTGTTTCTACATGAAAATAATCGGATAAAATGATGCAGTGGCTTTTGTTTCGGTCCTCCTAAGAATATATTTTTCAAACCAGATAGGAAATTATGTCAACTTTCAAGTAACCCTAGCTAATATTCTATTGGAAAATGTTGTAACATGTTAAATTAGTGGTATACTTGACAATACTTAATATTTTTTCTGAAAGAATCATGACCACCAATCATGATCAGTCTAAAATGGCATTTTGTTATTTGATAACAGCTACTGTACATAGTTGCCCATACAATTATGTCAATGATGACAAAGTGCTGGTTAAGCTAGGTGGTTAGCTAATGTTAAATTTACAGACTGACACCACAAGTTCACTGCTCCAAATACCAGCAGTCTGCTCTCTAACCTGTTAGATATGCTTTAAACTATTATATGATGAGCTTAAACCTTTAACTGTGAAAAATCCAGTTTAAAACCCAGTAGCTATCGGTCATTTACACTTAACCACAAGCAGGCTAGCTGCTAACTGTTTGAAAAGTATGTGATATAAGCTGCCAGATTTTGATCTAGAAAGACCTCACCACTCTCTTATCCAAGGAAGCATTAAAATTAAGGGCAACTGGACTTAGTTAACAGTGAACTGAACAGTAGAGAAACCCAGCTATTTAATCTCTAAACTGGGTTTCCCTACCGTTCAGTCAGAACTGAAGAAGTCTCTCGGATGAAAGACAAAATGTCTTCGAAGCACCTTTAACGAAGCCAAGTTGCCCTTGATTTTAACCCTTCTTTGGATAACTATGACCTGGATTAACAAGACCTCACCAATCTCTTATTCTTTTTGAACAAACTACCTTTCCAAACATCAAAATAAGAAAGACTTATGTTTATTTTTTTGAGGAAACCATCTTTGACTGAATGTTAATTGTACCAGCATGCAGAGACCTGGCAAGCTGTTTGAGCATTAAATACATATCCGCGATATCAAACGACATCTAGTAAGACCGAAAAGGATGCCACTACTAGTACACTAGTACACACTACTGGACACTACTAGTACTTAATTAATTTATATTTTCATAATTAGTCTTTTTACACGTGTACGATTTGTCCATAGTTCAGATAACTCTGGAAAACTATTGGACTCTGGAGAATGTGTACTTCCTGAGCACATCAAGCTAAAAGAATGTATACCAATTCTAAAAATATAAAGCATTGTAAATTCTTAAACATACATGTATATCACATGCAGTTCTTGTACACTGTTGTATTGTTGTTAGGAAACAATAATTGCGTGGACGGCTATCAGTAAAACTAACGTTGAACTCATTGCCAAATGGAGAACACTGTGGACATTTTATATGTCCTGGACAGAAAACGTCACTGCCTCTCCACAAAATGAGGAGCAGATGAGCCAGAGAGGTTTTTAAGATTTTGATTATTTATGTGTCTGACAGCCTTGATCTTCCTCTGTGGCAGACATTTACATTATATGACAGTTTTCAGCCCTGGAGAGAGGCTTCAAAATCAGTTTTTGGGTGCCATCTGAGTATTGTTATCTAGTGATGGTCAATTCACTAGATGGCGCTCAGCTAAATGTAAGACATCCTCATATCTAAACAACATAATAAGATTTCTAAAGTCTCCCTAAACGAGACAACAGGCTGTTCTATTTATTACCGCACGATGGCAGTTTAATCATGTGACCGTATTTAACATAACAGGAACCGTTTTAAACACGTAGTTGACGTTATGAAACAGAACTAGTTAAGTTAAAATACTTAATTAGGCCATGTTTACACTTTGGCATCTTTTTTGACAAGAAGAAGTTGACTAGGGTGCTCTTGCAGTTAAAAAACCACTGGCAGCGTTTAGGTTCCAAAAAGCAGCCAAGAGCGTCCCTTTGTTGCTATAACAACACCTACCGCTACAGTATCCATGTTAGCTAACAGGCAAGATAGTTTTGGTAAGACAAGGAGTAGATGATACACTTACCTGAACAACCAAGGATTGGTCAAATCTGTGCCCACACAGCCTCTTTATGGTGTATTTTATGGTACAGTTTTGCAGACTTATATAACTCGCTGTGCTCCGACACTAGCACAACTAGTCTTTCTATCGGTACCTTCTCCATTTTTTTCTTGTTGTTATGGAAATGTCAGGTATTGCTACTCAGCTGTCAAAAAAACTCTTCACTTAGGGCGTTTCTTTTTCAGAAAAGTTGAGCTTTTTCTCAACTTCTAAAAGATGCTGTGAGCTGCAGAAAAAAAACATCAGCGGCGGTGTTTCAGAAAGCGCTCGGGACTTTTTTTGAAAACTTTTTTAATGTAAAACAGCCAAGTGTGAACATTGCCTTAGGGTCAGTTAAACATCAAGGATTGGCTAACGTTGAAATACTAAAAATGGGGGACATAACACAATGTCATGAAAGTCATTGCGTCACGGACTTAAAACTCATAGTAAAACTTGGTTAATTTCAAAAAGACAGTTGAGTTTTGTTTTCACACGGGACAGGAACCCCCCAGCTCCTGAGTGAAAGTCCTGTGTTTGTTTGACCCATCCACCAACCCAACCCATATGCTGAATTTGGTGCTCTTACCCCTATTTTTCCACCGGGCGCTTCTGCCCCTCGCGAGCAAACGCTGCCATTCAAGTCATTGCTTGATATTCCACCAGCCGCGCCACGGTGCGTCCCCAGAAGCGTGCGTGAAACGGCTCTCCGCTCTGCTTAAGATACGTGTCAGGTCTATTTTTTATGCAAGCCGCGGGGTGTTCGGACAGCCAGGCAGGAAGTGAAACAGTGAGTATATCCAGTCAATTTACCAAGAGACACCCCCAATATCGTTTATGTCTCCACGGACAACGAGAGATTCCATCTTGGTCGTTGAAAAACACAATATAACATCACAGATCTTTTTTTAAGGACCACGCCATGGAGTTAAATTACAGGAGTGCCTGGAGTGGAACGTAGATACTAGCTTAATAAACACGGGGATTGTTGCGAGTCGGGCAGCAAGACGCTCCGCTTCTGAGATGCTCTCGGTGTGGAATGGCGTGTGGCGGAGGACGGAACAAAACCGCAGTGCAGCCAGAACGCAGCACAGAGTGGAGAATCGGAGTTATACTTTGTTACCTCACTTCCTCGTTTGCTCTCACGATAATTACTACAGCCCAGAGAGGTCGCCGCCTAACAAGAATCTCTGAGCTGCTTGCACAGTCGACCCATACGGATGTTTTCTGGGTGAAGTCTAACCGACATCAGGTGGACATGTGCTGTCCAACTCAGTGCTATCTAACATGTCTGGCCTCTATACAGTAACTAACTGTAACAAAAAGCTCTCACCTCAACAAACTGTCAGGGTAGTAACAAGCTGGGCAGCCAGGAGTGAAGGGAGCCTGGAGGGCTGATGCTGCAGAAGCTGTCAGAGTTCTATTTTGGGACGCACACTGTGTGGTGGTAACCCTGGTAATGAGGCTGCAGAGGGAGCTTATGTCTGCTGTACATGTGACCACCAAAGACATAAAGAAGATGAAGAGTCGTAAGCTCATTTGCATTTTTCGTCAACCCGCGCAGCGCTCGTTCACACAGCACTGGTTTGGTTGTGTAAGGTGCGGTGCTGGATATTCCACCGCCTGCGTTCAGCTGTAATCAGTTTGTGAGCTTAGCTAATGCCGCCGTGCAATGTTTTGCATATGACATTACAAATCTCTACGAAAACATCTGGAGCTGCCTGAATGTGATATTTTTTGCAAGGCAAAAGTGTCCTCCCAGACCGCGCAGCTGTCCAAACTAGTGTCATACATACTAAGAGACACTACTGTAGGAACGCAACTTCGAAGCTGAGCTCACTCAGTGGTAAAAATATACAAGTTTAGACTAACTTTATAGCTCCACTAACTCAAAGAGTTATTCTTTACCTGCCTCACACTGTTCTTGGGTACCTGAATGGATTATTCAGTGAAAATGGAAATGGGGTTTGGATAAGTAGACCATCCTATTCACAGTTGTGTTTCATCTGGGAAATCACCGATACTACCAATAAGTAGAATGATTAGAAGCAATGGAGGTCTCTCACAGTGTCTGCTTCTTTTTCCCTCTCACACAGACCCCCTTTATTTCTCTATCCTTCTCTTTCCATTGATGTGTGTGTGCTACCTGTGGACACATTCTCTTTCTTCCCCCATCTGTCTCCGCCTCCCCGTTCTGTCTCCATGTGTGTGCTGCCTCTCCTCTGATCCCCCAGTCTTTTTAATACATATTTAATGCCGTAATGATTATATGCTGTTCCATCTGCGGACATCCCTACTGTAGAGAGAAAATCAATGGCTTTTCCTCTCCTAATGATGTCAGGAAACATCTTCCTCCATCTGTCTGGATGGAAAAGGACTTTCTGGGGGCTCTAAACATTTAAATCACATAGTAAACCCGAGGTCCTTTTCCCTCCCACTTTAAACTGCCATTAACAATGAAGACAAAGACATCGCAATTCCTGCTGAAGTTTACCACAACAGGCATAGCACATGATTTAACCTCTCCATAGTTGTACATTTATATGACTTTTCAGCGTGCAATCTATCAGGTCAGACAGCACAGTTGGTGGCATCTGCCCAGAGGCAAAAGACCAATGGTGATGTTCTTAAAACACATTTGTCTGCCTTTCAGGTCGAAAATGGGTTTGGACAAAGAGCCAGGCTTAATTCACCTGGAAACCAGCATCTCTGAAGGACGTGAGTAATTCAATTCCCGAGTTCAGCTCTCTATTTTCTCGTGTCTTTGTACTGTATCGTGAGCATTGTGCTAAAGTAGAGAGGAATTGGGAGTTGTGTGGACTATTCTGCTGAAGGGTAATACGAAGGGACAGCGGAAATAGCCGAGTCTGGGGACACACAATGACAACGGAGAGAAAAGTAATGCATATATTAGAAATGCTTTTAAAAAGCAAGTGATTCAGCACAGTAGCAATCACGTAGGTATAGAGAAATATCACTCATCCCCTGAATGACAATGAACGCTGGGATATTGCAGGTTGGTATATAGTTTTTGACTTGCTTTCTGAGTCGGATGTCGGAATCCTTAAAAAAAATTCTGTTTTTTTCATTTAATTATCTGTATTATTATCTGTCCAAACAATTCCATACTTTAATGTTAGTCTGGACAAATCATGTATTCACAATCGATATAAAACTTTTATGAAATTATGTTTTAAAGGGGGAACTTGATGTGAGAGGTCAGTTTCCAGTCATGGGGAGTGCTACTCAGCCTGTAAGCATATAATGTCCCAAAACAGAAAGCCTGCCTTTCAGCCTAAGATGTGGGTGTTAGGCAGGATGGAAGTGTCTGAAAAACAAAAATTGTATTGGGCGCAGCATTATGGGAAATGTAGGATCTAGCATTTACTGTAAAAAGCGTTTAAGGATTTAACACTCTGAGTCGAGAGCTCCAACGACGGAGCTCAGCAGAATTAGAATAAATTAGTCATGTATTTACAATAATAGCTTTAAGAGTTTTTATCATTCAAGCATGGCAACAATAATTCCAGAAACCCTATATTTTACACTTTCCAATGTGTACACT
Source organism: Sander vitreus (assembly GCF_031162955.1). Classification (NCBI taxonomy): domain Eukaryota; kingdom Metazoa; phylum Chordata; class Actinopteri; order Perciformes; family Percidae; genus Sander; species Sander vitreus. Next base: position 38,328,235 of record NC_135856.1, read on the forward strand.
GATAAATAATATGTGATTTTTTTAAATAACTTGAATTAGATAAAACATAACACTTTTCACATTACTCCGTGAGAGCAGGGAGAGCACAAACCAAGCCCCCCGTATTTGCATCTGTATTCACATGCCAGTTAGATTCAGTATTGCCATGCAGCTTTGAGCATAATTCATTTAGAGACAAGCTTTGCATTTTGGAAAATGGAGGGCATTCTGAGCGATGTCCGCACTCCACACAGCAGAGCTGTGTACTAAACTGGGAACCGAGAGACTGAAAGTCAGGATATCTCAGCCGCTGCTTCTTCAATTCTCTTGTCTTGTGAGCCCCCTAACTTTGTGGAAATGCAAGACAAATTGTTGGGAGTACAACTTTATTACTGTAATCTTTCATCTCTCACTTAGCTTTAAAAAAAAAATATTTCAAAGTACAATATCATTCCCACCTTTCTGTCAGAACACTCTCTTTGAGGCTAACAGAATAAAGAAAAGCCAATCATACAAACACACATAGCAAACATCAGTCGTGTCAGATGTTACGGTCGCACAGCCAGAGACTCATCACTATTGATCATGCGCTTGTGGGCGAAGCCGACATATATTTGGCAGAGGCTAACATGTGGGGACAGGCTCTCTCCCAGCACTGCGATTGAAGACAAAGAAAGCAATTGGCCTCTTTGGTCATCTGTCTTCCCCTCCGCCCGGCTCCTCACTTTCTGGGACCACTTCATTGACACGAGTAATGTAGGAAGCCAAAAGAGGCCGCCTGGCTTTGGGTGAAGGCTGCCTTTCTTCATTGGCTAATACTGTCACTGATGTCATGGCTTGATGTGTGTGTATGTGTCTTTGTGTGTGTGTGTGTGTGTGTGTGTGTGTGTGTGTGTGTGCGTGTGTGTGTGTGTGGGAGCAGAGGCACTGTATGTCACCTGCAAGCTGCAGAACTGCACAGATGCCAACAAGGGCAAACCATTCCCCGGCTACATTGACCCCAATTCTCTGGTGGTGCAAGATGAGTATGTGTTTGTCCAGGTAGGTAATTGTCCAGTTTGCTCAGTGAAAAACATTAGAGCAGTGTATGAGGCACAAGTGCAAGGGTTTTGTGGGACATTTTTCAAGGTCATTCTTAGAGAGGTGCTATGTGTCCACTGTTGGTGAAAAATGCTTTGTCTGTTGTGTTATGTCTCCAAAATGTTTTCACTTAACGGTTTCATCACCTTAAGGTGTCAGCTGCAGGGAAGCCAATCTACTATGTGTCTGCTAAAAGGGATGTCTTTACACCAATGAAGCTGCCCAAGTACACACTGCCCAAGGTAACACATTTACCGCCTGAATAAAATTCAATTAACATGAGCAGATACTCTTCATGATTAAAGGTCCCATATTGTAAAAAGTGAGATTTTCATGTCTTGTTTGATTATAAAGCAGGTCGAGGTGCTGTGTAAATACTGTTAAGTATCACAATGCTCAATAAACAGAGAAACACACACAGCCCGTATTCAGAAATAGTGCATTTAAACGAGCCGTCAGGACTTCCGTACAGTTGTCATGTCACAATTATACTATATATAGGTAGAAAGTGCGGCTACAGTCATTCCCCGGCTGCAATGACAGTGCAGAGACATGGAGAGTGCAGATGCTGAAGACCCTGAAACACTGACCAATCAGAGCACTCTGGGCATTTTTAGGATAGGGGCTTAAAGAGACAGGCGCTAAAACGGTGCGTTTCAGACAGAGAGTGAATACAGGTATATTCAGACAGACAGTATGAGAAAAATAATGTGTTTTTGCACATTTAAGCATGTAAATGTGTTTTAGTATTACATCAAAAAAACAAGTATGAACCTGAAAATGATGCATGATATGGGACCTTTAAAAAAATAATGAATTGATCCTTGGTAGAGTCCATATCTCATTATTGGTCACCAAGAATATATGAGACAAATTTCAAATTAAGTTGCTCATGCTGCAGTTCGTGGAAGTTTTCTGCATTCAAAGGCACGTAATATGCTTCCAGCTCAGTTTGGTATGTGGGCTAAAGTTGCAGTCAGGCATCAGTTCATCGCCGGCTCTGCGTGACACTCTCTTTGTTATTTATGGGCAAATCAAGGTAAAAGTAACTCTCACAGTGTTTTCCGGAATTGTTATTCTGTGCTGCTCCGTGTGCGCATGGCCTCGCTTGTCACATCCCTACTGACAATTAGACATGTTTTATTCAATCAAGCCCTAGGCACACCGGTTGCTGTCGGCTTACTGCAAGGTGTTATTGGCACAGTAAGAGGTAGATGAAGCACACAACCAAACAGCATGGCCTCTGAAGCATGATCTGTGCCCAACAAGCCTGCCATAGTGTTAACCCAGCAGGAGTGTAAAAACAGGATACAATGTAAAAGCTTGTAGAGTTCTCATTGAGACATAAGATATCATGATTTTGATTGTAAGGAGAAGCCCTCATGAAGGCCAACTACAAATTAGAGTGTAAGCAGGTTAGCTGCTTATTTATTCTATTCATTTTAGAGCAAAATAATGCAAAAGTAAACAAATTACTTTATTCTTTTTAAGAGGTATATATTCGAGGAGCATATTTAAAAGGTTTTTGCCAAATTACAAGGAAAGGTAAACACACACACACACACACACACACACACACACACACCATTTTTCAAATTTGATATTTGTGATATTGGGCTATAATAAAATTGACTTGACTTTTATTAACTACCAAATGAAGAAACCTTCTCGTTGAAACAACATATAACTATGTCTTTCTCATCATATACAAATTCAACATATAGAAGATATTACAAAGAAATATAAGACCCTGTGGTAGCCTGACAGTTACAGTGGTGTGAAAAAGTGTTTGCCCCCTTCCTCATTTCCTGTTCCTTTGCATGTTTGTCACACTTAAGTGTTTCGAACATCAAACCAATTTAAACAATAGTCAAGGACAACACAAGTAAACACAAAATGCAATTTGTAAATGAAGGTGTTAATTATTAAAGGTGAAAAAAAATCCAAACCATCATGGCCCTGTGTGAAAAAGTGATTGCCCCCTAAACCTAATAACTGGTTGGGCCACCCTTAGCAGCAACAACTGCAACCAAGCGTTTGCGATAACGTGCAATGAGGCTTTTACAGCGTCCTGGAGGAATTTTGGCCCTCATCTTTGCAGAATTGTCCTAATTCAGTTACATTAGAGGGTTTTCGAGCATGAGCGGCCTTTTTAAGGTCATACCACAACATCTCAATAGGATTCAGGTCAGGACTTTGGCTAGGCCACTCCAAAGTCTTCATTTAGTTTTTCTTCAGCCATTCGGTGGTGGACTTGCTGGTGTGTTTAGGATCATTGTCCTGCTGCAGAACCCAAGTTCGTTTCAGCTTGAGTACACGAACAGATGGTCGGACATTCTCCTTCAGGATCTCTTGGTAGACAGCAGAATTCATAGTTCCTTTTATCACGGCAAGTCTTCCAGGTCCTGAAGCAGCAAAACAGCCCCAGACCATCACACTACCACCACCATATTTTACAGTTGGTATAATGTTCTTTTTATGAAATGCAGTGTTCCTTCTACGCTAGATATACTTGGACACACACCTTCCAAAGAGTTCCACTTTTGTCTCATCGGTCCACAGAATGTTGTCCCAAAAGTCTTGGGGATCATCAAGATGTGTTCTGGAGAAATTGAGACAAGCTTTGATGTTCTTTTTGCTCAGCAGTGGTTTTCTCCTTGGAACTCTGCCATGCAGGCCATTTTTGCCCAGTCTTTTCCTGATGGTGGAGGCATGAGCGCTGACCTTAACTGAGGCAAGTGAGGCCTGCAGTTCTTTGGACGTTGTTGTGGGGTCTTTTGTGACCTCTTGGATGAGTCGTCGCTGCGCTCTTGGGGGTAATTTTGGGCGGCCGGCCACTCCTGGGAAGGTTCACCACTGTTCCATGTCTTCGCCATTTGTGGATAATGGCTCTCACTGTGGTTCGCTGGATTCCCAAAGCTTTGGAAATGGCTTTATAACCCTTTCCAGACTGATAGATCTCAATTACTTTCTTTCTCAATTGTTCCTGAATTTCTTTGGGTCTCGGCATGATGTGTAGCTTTTAAGGATCTTCTGGTGGACCTTACTGTGTCAAGCAGCTCCTATTTAAGTGATGCCTTGATTGTGAACAGGTGTGGCAATAATCAGGCCTGGGTGTGGCTAGAGAAATTGAACTCAGGTGTGGACAACCACAGTTATAGTATGTTTTAACAAGGGGGCAATCACTTTTTCACACAGGGCCATGATGGTTTGGATTTTTTTCTCCTTTAATAATAAACACCTTCATTTACAAATTGCATTTTGTGTTTACTTGTGTTGTCCTTGACTTTTGTTTAAATTGGTTTGATGTTCGAAACACTTAAGTGTGACAAACATGCAAAGGAACAGGAAATGAGGAAGGGGGCAAACACTTTTTCACACCACTGTATTTCACGCATCATTGTGATCCCTTACTGGTGTTAACTTTGCCTCTCTGCTAGGACCTGCATGTGATCAGTACGGATGAAAACCGTGTGGTTGCAGCCGTACAGGAGTGGAACCAGAACGAGACCTACAACCTGTACGTGTCGGACACGTCGGGGGTCTACTACACCCTGGCACTGGAGAACGTGGTCAGCAGCATGGGCCCAGAGGGCAACGTCATGATTGACCTCTATGAGGTAAACAAACATCCACGGGACAGAACTGTGGGTCAAGTAGCAAAGTATCACGCGGTATTTCAATATTGCTCAAGTTTCTGTGAAGAAACAAAGGATTTAATTAAGACTGTCTCTGACTAGTCTATATTCACGACGTTCCACTTCCAGGGTTGCTCCGTTGCCGCCGGAAATTCCGCCGGATGTTACTATTTTTGGCTGTTTTTATTCAGACGGCTGATTCCGTAATGGGCCCACGGAAGAATTCCGTTAAATGAACACGGCCCCTTAAGTTAAGGAAAAGGTCGTGGGTTGGCTTACGGTTCCGTGACACGCTAGAAGAACGGGGCGGTTGGGTTTAGGAAAAGAAGAAAGCCACTTTAGGAAACGTGACATGCAGGACACGATCCCCGGTCTCCTGGGTGAAAGTCCTGTGACTTTGACCCATCCACCCCCCCCAACCAACCTCCTTACGCGGAAATTCGGCCTTACATAGTACTTGCTACCGTAGTCGCTCTTAATGCTGCGTCATCTTCTCATTGAATTTACATTGGCGTTGTTTTCTGTGGTGGCCACACGGAATTTTCACACATTCCGTGCCACCACCACGTACATGCGCTGTTAACAATTCGTGATCATTTCACGGAATTCTGTGCGACCAGGCTGGCCATTGTTAAATCCTAAAATGTCGACCATGCTGTCAACAGGATTCAAGCATCCTGCTGCCACCTACCGTCTACAGTCATCAAGTCAGCCCCCCATTTTATCCCCCACCTACCGCTGCTGTGGTAATTCTTTTAAGTGGTGTCAAATGTAACCAGTAACATCTGTGGAAGTAGAATGACTCTGCCTTAGTTTTTGATTGGTAAGCTTTACATGAGGCCTACCCCCCCACCCAAGTCTGCAGTATTCATTTTGGCCACTTTGGTCTTTTAAAATAAGAGTATCAAATAAGGCCTGCTTGATGAGTGCTCAGCCCGCAAGTTTATTATAAACACTGATCAATATTTTAGAGCCAGGAGGCAGATGATGAAATGTACTTGTTTTGTCATTTTTGAAACAAGCCTTTGCTGCTGTAGGCCTACAGACTTCAGAGCACATTGTGTGAATACCAAGCAGCTTCAAAGTGCTGACATCAACAAAGGCAAGTGGGGATTGTGCCAGGGATCTATAGATTTTTGGGAGGCTGAGATTATTTCTTTCTTTGATGAATAACTGCAGATATTACTTCACATAATTCACCTAATCCAAGAAGAAAGGGAAAAGAAAGTGTGTTATAGGCTAATAGTGAGGCTCTGGCTCTCAGATCAGATTTTTTAAAGTCATAACAGCACCCAAACGTAGGCTGAAACTATATCTCTGAATCAAATCATTAAGGTGTCGATGATGCTGCTCGTGTCTTGCTGTGGCCTCGCTGATAGATTCAAATCCACTGTCTTGATTGGGGTCACCACCCAAATCGTAGGATATGCTAAATCTCTCCTCCGAGGGAGATTGAAGTATCTGTCAGTTACTGAAGTGGCGTTTATATCACCTGATGCGAGTTTCACTGGCTCCATTCAGTATCCTTGAGCTATTCCTTGGAGCCTCCAACAAGGAGTCAGATTCGTTTAAGACACATTGATTACTCAAAAGTCCCCCAGACAGTCAATCATTCCCCACTCAGTGTGCTGCGTTTGGTTTAGTTGGGAAAACAGAAGAGGTAAGTGAGTGTGGCTGCATTGCCCCAAGGCATGGCTTTGCAGTGCATTGCGTTGATTTTCTGCAACGTGACGTGAAAATATGGAAATGCCTAATGTGTGAGGTCTGCATCTGTTTTCATTTAACCCTTGTGTTGTCTTCTTGTCAACACCAAGAATGTGTTATCCTTATGGGTCAAAATTGAAATTTTGTCTCTTTTTTCTGACGTATTCGTCCCTTTTATAGGTGCTTTTGACGCTTTTTAAAAACGTTTTTGTCACTTATTTTAATGCTTGTTTTATTTATGGTCAATAAACCTAATTTTTATGACATTCTGATAATAATTATTATTATAATAATTATAATAATAATTCATGAATTATTTTGACTAATAGTTAAGATCAGAGGATGTTGAGTGAATCAGACTGGTTTATGTCAACATGTAGTCAGGATACCGTTTTGTAACCATTTATACATTTTCTTCAAATGCTATACACCCAAAATGCAATGACAGTAATCATTCATTTTACCTGTGAAGAATGTTGCATGGGTTCCATACACCTTACATGCATGCATCCATGTTGTTTTTGAGCAATTTGGTTGAAAGAAACCCATATTTCTGATATCAAAAAAGGACAACACAAGGTTAAAGCTGTTCTCTTTCTAATTTCCCAGGTAGCGGGAATAAAGGGGATGTTCCTCGCCAACAAAAAGACAGATAACCAAGTGAAGACGCACATCACCTACAACAGAGGCAGAGATTGGAGGTTACTGCAGGCCCCGCGCAAAGACCTGAGGGGCAACAGCATTCACTGTGTGCTGGTGAGTGTCTGCGTGTCATACATGTTTCTGTACCGTATGTGTGCGCTTCCATCAAAGAGAGGCCTTGACAGGAGTTGACTGACCCCGACAGCAACGAGAGGCCCGAGCTCAGAAAGAGCAGCGCCTGTCAAAGCTGAGTGCTCCAAGGCTGCTTAGCTGAAAGGTCAGCCATTTTGATTCAGTCCAATAAGCGAGAGAGAGAGAGAGAGAGAGAGAGAGAGAGAGAGAGAGAGAGAGAGACATAGATAGATATATGAACTTTAGTAATCCCAAACTGTGAAATGACTGTTACAGCAGCAGGTATAAGACACACATCCACCCAGAATTACAAGAAATAATAAATAAAATAAAAAAATACCAGAACACCTACTCAACATATAAACGTGAGGAATGAAAAACAATGTACAACATGTATACAAGTAGAGAATAAAATGTACAACCAGCATACATACATAGTATATACATGCAAAATATAGAATATTATATGAAAATATGTAAGCTAGTCTAAGTAAACATACGAGTTTGCAATTTGTGCTTTAGTGCAATTTTGTAATAAATGAGGTAATGACAGTGTTATCTCACACTGAGATTTGTATGGCTTGTGGTATGAATGATTTTCTGTGGGCGCATTAGCACATCTTCTCTTTACGACTTAAAACAGTGTTTCCCACAGAATTAGATTCTATTTGCGGTGGTATCTGACCCGGGGGTGGGGGGTCCACATGCGGAAAGAGGTGGAGAATTATTATATTAATTGTACTGCAAATAGTTTTGGCAACTTTGTATAACAGCTTAAATAGACAATCTGTCCACAGTCCCATCCTCGAGGCTATAAGGGTGCAGAGGCAGTTACAGCACACAATGTCATCTTTCAACACACCAAAAAAAAAAAACATAAATTTGCTCTTTGACAAAACAATAGATACCACAAGTTGTAATTCTCTAATTCTGGGTTTTTCCTGGCTCAGAATTGGCCTTAGAGGGGACACATATGAAGCGGGGGTCTGGGGGTCCTCCCCCAGGAAAGTTTGAGCATCAAAAACTTCATTTCCTGCATTCTGATACATTTTCAGGCACATATTTATGGTGAAAACATCTTAATTTATGTCAAGGAAAATAAAAAATTAAATTAAAATTTTTAAATGGTATATAATGCAGTAAGGGAAGGGGGCTTTCCCATCTGACAACAAAGTTCATTTGATTATTATGAACAGGGCATAACCATATATTTTTCCCAAGCAGCATGTTCTGCTCCTTAGTTGAAAAATGTAGTAGTGACTTACATAAGGTAACTGCTATTACTGTTGTAGCTCATTTGTACAATAATACAATAGTGTTATGAATATGAAACATTATGAAGTGTAATGTTTTCTAATTTATATATATATTTATATATATTATATATTTATAAACTGATGAATAAACTGTCAGTGATGTTGAATAGCCTGACGGCCTACGGTAGTGTAACGGACCGCTCCTACAGTCGGCATGCATGTGAACTGCGGATTAATTGCAAATGTAACCATCATAGTGTGAAATACAGTTTAACTGCTGCTGTTACGTGAATGGGGCTCAGCAGGAAGGCGGAGAGAGACCACATCTCTGCAGCTTATTCAGGGAGTCAGGTCAATGCTGCTAAAGCACTCAAACCTTTGAGTATCATGCGTAGGCTACTCCAAGATGACTCACATCTTGTGTTTAATGAACTGTACCAAAACATGGAGAAAAAGTATTTAACGCTACAAGATGTGTTTATTTTTACAGGTTATAAAACTGTCTCAATTTAATACTGCTAGACCGCAGCGTAGCCCGCCGTGCAGACCGACAGCAGTCGGAGCTCCTGCGCACGGAGAGCTCAGCAGTTTCTCGCTGCGCTGCCGGTCCCCAGAGCAGCATGGTCACCTGGAGAGTCTGGTACAGTCTGACTCTGCAAACGGAGATCCCATCAGCGCTATGTAGCGGCGCGTTCAGATCCAGTCAAATCAGCGTCAGCTGCATGTGTTTATACAGTAGTGACTGTGGATGAGAGGGAGGCTGGCTGCTGAAAATCAGACGTTTTGACGCTCGTGATATTCTTTTGGCGCTGGCTAAAACCTCTTAAAGGGGCGCCAAAACTTTCTCTATGCAGTAAAAACCCTCAACAAATACCGGTAATAAATTCATAATACTAACCATTAAAGGCTGGATGGACTCCAGCCATCTTCTCTGCGGGGGAAAAGATCGATGTGGGAATAAGCAACTTCTTCTTCTGTGTGTTAATTACCGGATCGCCAACCAAGTTTACATTACTGTATTGGAGTGTGTAGAATATGGCATTATATATATATATATTAGAGCTGTCAAACGATTAAATTTTTTTAATCGCGATTAATCGTTGAATTTCTATAGTTAATCGTGATTAATCGCATGTTTTATCACATGATTAAAATTCTATTATTTTGCATTTCAACAGTTTTTAAGTCCATATTAACAATGGAAAGCCATTCTGACCAGTGGATCTTGATTGGGAATCAAATGAATACAAAGAAAGTTACTTTATGAACTTGATTTGAAGATTTGTATTTGTTTATTATATATTTAATCTAGTCACACATTTGAATTTAACAATAACTTTGAATGCACCACGAGACTGTAGTTTACCAGTTTCATTGAACGCACCGTCTGTGTTGTTTCTCCGACAGCAGCTGCAGATTGTTACATCCCGGTGTTGAATCCTCTACAGTAAAACACAGTCACACTTTACACCGTTTAGCGTTAGCTGTCAGCATTGTAACCGTGTTTAATCCAGCTACTAGCTAGCGGTAGGCTAACGTTAGCTGCTGTCAAGTATAGTGTTAACTAGCTAGCGGTAGGCTAACATTAGCTGCTGTCAAGTATAGTGTTAACTAGCTAGCGGTAGGCTAATGTTAGCTGCCTTCGAGTATAGTGTTAACTAGCTAGTGGTAGGCTAACGTTAGCTGCTGTTGAGTATAGTGTTAACTAGCTAGCGGTAGGCTAATGTTAGCTGCCTTCGAGTATAGTGTTAACTAGCTAGTGGTAGGCTAACGTTAGCTGCTGTTGAGTATAGTGTTAACTAGCTAGCGGTAGGCTAACGTTAGCTGCTGTTGAGTATAGTGTTAACTAGCGTCACATGCAGCAGTGTTTCTGTTTCCTGTAACGTCTGTTTCAGAGCAGCAGAGAGAAGAGCAGACATATCAGTGGAACCAGAATGAGGCACCGAAATCGGCGTTGCTGTGTTAGGAGGAAGTACGGCAAAATAGTATCCTGTTAGGCACGACACAAAGCCGAGTGAAGTGAAAATAAATTAATAAATGGCGGCATGCAATTAATACGATTAAAAAAAATTTAAACTTTATGCTCGACCCTTAATCGCAACGCGATTAATGCGTTAATGCTGACAGCCCTAATATATATATATATATATATATATATATATATATATATATATATATATATATATATATATATCAATGGCATTAATTAATCTGCATGGAGGAGCTATTCACAGTTGGGTCTGTTGTGTTTGTGTGTGTGTGTGTGTGTGTGTGTGAGAGAGAGCGACAGAGAGAGAGAGAGAGAGAGAGAGAGAGAGAGAGATTTTTGATTTTTAAAGGAACTTTATTTTATCAATGTTCCATCTCGTTATCTACAAAAATAATCTCTTTTCAACAGAACAATAAATACATACATACATAAACTCTTAAATACATGACATCATCTCCTGAGAAAAGATGAGTTGTTCTCCTTCAACAGAGCTCAACACATCACCATGGGCCCAGATCACACTGAACTGATCCACATCCTTCATCTCTTTATAATAACTAAAGTCAATCCTGATTCTGGCTTTCACCATCCGAGTAAACAGCAGAGTCACATTAATATCAACAGATTCATCCACCTTCCTCTTCCTGCTCACATACACAGCCATCTTTGATTGGCCCAAGATGAAGTTCAACAGCTGACATTTATGTTTAGCTAACCTACTGTACCTGAACCCAAGGATGAACATGCGTTTGGAGAAAACCTCCCCTACCTTACTGAACAGTTTCTCTAGCAGCAAGAACAACGGTGACAGGCGCACACACTCAGAATAACAATGAAACACAGTTTCTTTTTTCATCACAATAAGGACACTTGTTGCTAACACCAGGACTGATGACAGACAGAAAGGCGTTGACTGCCACTATCCCGTGTAACACTCTCCACTGGAGGTCAGCTACTCTTTTATTTAATGGTGGTTTGTATAAACTCCTCCATGCAGGTTGGACATCAACCTCCAAACCCAGATGTCCTCGCCACGGTGTGTCAACCCGCTCATGGAGTTTACTCTTATTTAAACACAGCACCATCATTTTATAAAAGGCATTTCCTTTTGCCTCTTTCAGGTCTAAAGTGCAGTGCTTTACATCCAAAAAAACAACCAACATAATTATCAAGACAGGGACGGACACATAAACCAGGGAAGGAATCGTCACATTGAGGTGTAATCAGACCAACATTATATTCCTCCAACATTATGGATTCATGTCCAGACAGATAGTACTTCCAGTGGTCCAACAGTTTTGAGATTGTTCTGACTGATCTCACACTCCAGAACAGCTGCCAAAGCAGCAGCATTGTTCAGTTTTGGTCCAGCGATATCCACCACATTCCCCAGCGTGAGCACCCGTGCTCTGCAGAACACGTCCGAGATGGCAGAACCAGCCCAGCAGGGGTAATCCAACCGGTCTCCGTACACCACTGGTTCCTGTAGCAGCCAGTGTAGGGAGTCACCCTGCACCCGTCTCTCCTTGGTCAACAGCTTCCACACTGTAAACACACCACGATAGAAAGGAGGCAAATCCTGGAAACTCAGCTTCCTCACATCCATCATGAACAAAGAGTCTTTTAGTCCAAAACCCTTAAAAGTCTTTCAGCACCCAATGGGCCAGAGGTCTCCAGACCAAGTCTTTAGGGCCAAACAGCAGTCTCTGGAGGAACTGCAGGCGGAAAGCAGCGCCCCTGCTGGCCAAAGGAACCAGTCCTTGTCCTCCCTCTTCCTTAGGAAGAAACAGAACAGCCTGGGGAATCCAGTGCAGCTTATCCCAAAAAAAATTAACCAAAACAGATTTAATTTTTACAAGTAAATTAGAAGGGGGATCCACACAAGACAGTTTATGCCACAGAGAAGAGGACAGCAGATTGTTAATAACAAGTGTCCTCCCTCTATAGGACATGCTCGGTAAGAGCCACTTCCATTTCTTTAATCGGATTATCTCCCACCACCACAGCTTCACTCAGCCCAGTTAACTTTAGCAGAAAAGATATGATTAAAAATACTTACATTCTCTACCAAAGTGTCGATATGTGTTTGCTTGTTCAAAACAACCATGACATCGTCTGCATAAGTTGATATTTTAACAGCTGAAGCACACCCAGGAAAATACACACCTAAAAGTTAATTCCTAAGTTTATGGAGCAGAGGCTCAATAGCGAGGGAATAAAGCATCCCCGACAGAGAGCATCCCTGCCGTACCCCTCTCTGCACATTAAAAGGTGCAGCCAAACCACCATTAACCTTCAATATACTCGCAATGTCACGGTACAGTACCTGAAACTTAGCTATGAAACCTGGGCTGAAGCCAAAAGCATTGAGCGTCTGTTACAAACACTGATGTTCAACCCGGTCAAAAGCCTTTGGAAAAGAAAGAAAAGATGGAAATAAGACCAGTATCCATACCCAGTGAGCCAGAGACATCCAAAACATGCCGAACTAGAGTAATATTATCACTCATTAACCTGCCGGGCACACAGTAAGTCTGGTCGACATGAACCACTTCATCCATTGCCTCCCGAAGCCGAGAAGCGAGAGCTTTGGACAAGATCTTATAGTCCCCACACAGCAGAGAAACAGGTCTCCAGTTCTTTAATTCCTGTAAATCTCCTTTCTTTGGCAGCAGGGTAATGACTGCCCTTCTGCAGCTCAGCGGCAGGCGTCCTCTGCTCAAGCTGTCCTGAAAGACCTCCAGCAGATCTTCACCAATAACTGGCCAGCCTGTCGATGCCTGGTGCCTTACCGTTCCCCAGACTCATCAAAGCAACATACACTTCATTCAGGGACAGTAGATCTTCCAGCACCGTGTTGTTAGCAGCACCCACCAGAGGAAGCCCAGCATAGAAAGACGCAGCTGACTCAGGATCTTCCACGTACTCCTCTCTGAACAGGTCTTTGTAGAACGAGGTGGCATATCTCCTGATCTCAGGGGTTCCTGTGATCGTAGCTCCATCTTCAGAGCGTAGCGAGTGGATGATCTTCCTTTGACCATTCTTACGCTCCAGACCAAAGAAAAACTGTGAGGGGACATCCATCTGGGAAGCGTTCATGAAGCGGCAGCGGACCAGAGCCCCCTGTGCTGTGATGCCCAACAGGTTGGCTAGAGCAGCCTTTTTAACTTGAAGAGCTTCAACATGCCCTTGATTTCCTGTGGAATCCACCAAATCCTGTAGTTCCACTACTTCAATCTCTAGGTCTTGAAGAGACCTGGTGATGTGCTTGGTGACATTGCGAGTATATTGCTGACAAAAAAGTTTCACCTGAACCTTTCCAATATCCCACCACTGCTGCAATGATGGGAAACTGGACTTAAGGCTCTGGTGTATACCCCACACACACTTAAACACCTCTTTAAAAGAATTATCATTTAAAAGTCCAGTATTAAAGTGCCAATAAGCACTGTGCAATTTTACATTTTGAATATAAATAGAGCACTGGACAAGACAATGGTCCGTAAAACCAACAGGAGAAATGATACACTTTTTAAACACACCAAAATGGTGCTTAAAACAATAAAAGCGATCCAGCCTGGCCAAAGACAACATGTTATCTCTGGAATGACTCCAGGGGTCCGTTTCAGGAAGGAGGTTTAACAAACTCTGAGTCATATTTAATCACAGTTAACTGATAATATTACTGGTGAAAACTGGAATTGCATTACACCTATAATTTCATTTAGGTGCAATCCTGCATACAAAAAAGTAAGCTATACTAATCCCATTCTGAGGCTGCAGCACCATGATCATTTACACAACTATATTTTCTAATCATTTATTTCTTTTTAATGGCTCTCATTGGTTTGTGTCCAGGGAACAATACAAAAAACGTTTAAAAAACGTTTCAGTGCGAGTCACACTTTTCTGATGCTCTGCATACAGTGGCTTTACTATTACAGTCTGATCCACATCACCAATAAAGAAAACTGACGTTTGCAAAAAACGTAATGCGACACAAAGAATCTGCCGGGATGTTAAAGCCTGTCTACGATGGTGGATGTTAGTGATATGAGGACGATAAGGTATCTACATATCTGATGGACTGGGAACAAATGTGGAAATGAAAATACATTTAGTCGGCACTCAATATCATCTCCCGACGTAAACTCTCTGTGAAGTAATCCAGCTTTTTCATCAACGGGATCGTCGACAAAAGGACATGACGTGTTTGAGAAAAAAACGTTTTATAATCTGCCTAACAATAAGTTTTATTTATTAAGTGTTTATTCATGCAGATAAACTATCCTATTAAAATGCGCCTGATACAGACTGAATGAATGAATGAGGAAATGAGAGAGAAGAAACCTCGAGTTTGTTGAAGAAAACCTGCTCCCGACCAGGTTAGGTTCACAGGCTCAGTTACCATAGTAACTGAATCTGAGGTTAAGTTACCATAGTAACTGACTCTGAGGTTAAGTTACCATAGTAACTGACTCTGAGGTTAAGTTCCCTCTCTTTCTGAAACAGAAAACCCAGAGTTTCCATCATCTCAGGGTTAACAAACTCAGAGTTTTCACTAAACCTGCTTTCTGAAACGGACCCCTGGTGTACTGCCTGGCGTTCATGTGAAAACCTCTCCACACATCCTCCAGCTCACAGCTCTCCATCAGACGCCTGAGTCTGGCCGAGGAAGCAGGATGAGGCTCCAGGTGATTACGATCTACACTGGGATTCTCCGTGCAGTTAAAATCACCTCCCAAAAACAAAAAATCATCAGTACAGTCCTGAATGACATCACACAAAAGGTTTAAAAATGTTATTCGTTCAATGGCCGAAACTGGAGCATACACATTTATAAAAATAAGTTGAACATTTTCAATCTTAACCTTAATTTTTATAATGTGGCCACACATGATCTCCTCCACACTAAAGGAGCAGGGACGAAAGCCCTTAGAGAAGAGCACCCCGACCCCCCCACTGTTAGAGGCTTTATGGCTGAGAATCACCTCCCCCGGCCACTGCTTCCTCCACTCACTCTCATTCTCCACATCACTGTGGGTCTCCTGCACAAAGATAACATCCAGATGTTTTAGCTCCATCAGTTTAAACAGAGAAGCTCTTTTAACATCACTTCTTGCTCCATTAATGTTTAAAGACCCAATATTTAAATCTGCCATTAAAAAGAAAAGAGCAAGAACAAAAACACACTCAACAAGTATGTGAAGAAACATATTAAACCCAGTCATCATCTTCAATGAGTTGAGCTCTGACTTTAGTGACCAGTTTCTTGAGGCGGTAAACCTCTTGGATAGTGAACCCTTCTGTATCTTTCCTCAGCCAGGCCACAGACCTGATAAACCCTCTCAGATCAGGGAAGAACTGCTCCGTCTTCACCGCCTTGATCCCTTTAGTGTCCTGCAGGAACTTCTTGATCTTATCCAGAGGATACAGAGTTAACTTCTCTACCTGGGATGCTGTCCACTCACAATCTTCCTCATCATCATCATCATCATCATCATCATCATCATCATCATCATCACACAGATCCTCTAGCAGCTTTTTAGATTTAGCATCATTCTGCTCTTTGTTAGAACTATTTTTTCTTTTGCTGGATCTTGTAGTTACATCCATCTCATCAGACACATTTTCAGCCAGAGCAACATCAACCACATTTGTAATATTCTGACTGCAGCTTGTCTTATTTGCACTGCCTTTCTTTTTCCCTGTCTGTCTGTTATTTTCTGCTGTCTCAGTAGACTGGGCATTTCCTTCATTATCAGTTGTATTTCCACACTCATGTGGTACAACATTATTCTCTTTTTCCTGCTTGTCTAACTCTGTAACCTCTGCAGTTTCTGCACACTGTTGCGCACCTGCCGAGTCTGAGTCAGCCGCAGGTGGCGCAACATCTGAGTCTGAGCCCCCCGGAGGCGGCTCTGCGGCCCGGTCGGCCAAACCGCCCGACCCAGCGGGACCGGGGTCCGGTTCAGCGGGACCGGGAGCCGTCTCGGCCGAAACACCCGGCCCCTTGGGACCTGGAGCCGGCTCATCCGAACCGCCCGGCCCCGCAGGTTCGGCCGCCGCGGGCAGGAACGGACCAAATGACCCTCCTCCCCGCATCCAAAACACTTCATGGAATCAGAAGTCGCAAAAACAACATAGCTGAAGCCTTCCACTTTAAAACTGAACGTTAGATTTAGATCAGCCGCGTTGTCTTTCAGCATCATGAAGGCTTGTCTTCTATGACACACTACGTGTTTGAGTTTCGGGGATTTACATCCGAGCAGAACCATTTTAATGGGAGACATCAGCTGGCCGTACCGTGACAGCTCTTTGGCCAAATCCTCATTTTTAATAAACGGAGGTGCGTTTGAAATCGTGATTCGTTTAGCTGGTGAAAGTATCACGGATTACAATTCCTTTCTCCACCACAGTCTCAACCTTCGCCACATCATCCAGGAGAATAACCACTGCCCTGTTCATACGGGAGGCAGACTTCACACTGTCAAACCCCACCACCTCCCCGACAGCATAGCTGGCCTCCTCCACTGAACAGCCCACATGAGGGGAAATCCTCACCGCATGTCACCAACTAATAACTAACAACTACACAACAAAATAAACAGAAAAACAAAGATAGATCCGTAGACTCACTCAGCACTCACACTCACACATCCGCTCAGAGAGAGAGAGAGAGAGAGAGAGAGAGAGACAGAGAGAGAGAGAGAGAGAGAGAGAGAGAGAGAGAGCGCGAGAGAGAGAGACAGAGAGAGAGAGAGAGAGAGGGAGAGAGAGAGAGACAGAGAGAGAGACAGAGAGAGAGAGAGGGAGAGAGAGAGAGAGAGAGAGAGAGAGAGAGAGAGAGCACATATGGAAGTATGTGGCGGTCAACATTTTTTGTGTGGCAGGCCACCACAAATATATTAATGTATGGGAAACACTGTATAATAATCACCCTTTTTTTTGATAAACCAATTAGTGATTATGGGCCACGCCTCGCCTTCTACCCATATGATACAGTCATTTGTCAGGAAATGTCAGAGTTTTAATAAACCTTCTAACAGCCCGTCACAACATGGCCTGCACTACTGGCATTTTGCTGGCTCGTAATGAGAATTGTGTCGGTAAAGGTTAACCCAATCAAAATAAATGGGGGAAACGGTGTTTGTGATAAAACCGGGGACTTGGGAGGGTTGTGCATCCAAGTCGATACAACAGCTGTTTTATTCAGAAACATCTTGTGAAGGTTTTTAGTGTCATAGTTTCGATAACTGAGTTTGTGATTTCTTCTCTGCAGCCCTACTGTTCATTACATCTCCATCTTCAAGTGTCTGCCAATCCCTACACATCTGGAAATATAGCCAGCAGGGACTCAGCCCCGGGGATCATCGTCGCATCAGGTGGGTGAGAGGGAATCTCTTTTGAGTGACATGTTGCTTCTCTTTTCTCTCTCTACCTGGAGTTCTGAGGGGTTTTTTTCTGAAAAAACTAAACAAAACCCCTGTTGAAACCCTTTTTGAGCTTTTTGTTTTGTCTAATAGAATGACACCTCTACCATGTGCTCACAGTTGTTTTTACATTTTTTGGATTTTCTGGATTAAAATAGACTTGCATTTTACTATTAAAAAACAAGTTACGTATATTGCAGAAAGAAAGTCTGTGACAAATTGGGTGACATTCCCTACATTCAGCACTTGTCTCTTGTGCTTGTCTACATATATTTGTCCAAATTTATTTTACACATTGCTATAGTTATTTTCATATTGTATTCATTTTCAGTTTGCTACAATTTTACCATTGCTTTTGTGTAACATTTTAGCACTTCTTTTTCCGTTTTTTTTTTAAACACAAACATCCGCAAAATTGCGTTCGCTAAACCCACCAGACTCCATGTAAATAAACAGTAATTTTAGCATCATAAAATACACTTCATTCAAAGTCGATAGAAACAAAATAAAACTATGAAAACCCGTTTAGGGTCGTCTTTCTACTTTTCCAACCATCACAGCTCTAGTTTTGGTTGAAATAAACACATAGTTTACCGATTTATATGTGCAAATATGTTGGCTCTATACACGCTAAAAGTATTGCTTTTTTAAATGGAGTCTGGTGGGTGTAGCGCTAGCAACTTCAGAGCTGTTTCTGGTTAAACAGAACCATCTCTACCTATCTCTATAGGGAGACTTTCCATAATGTTGTCAGACACTTAGAATATTAATCTGAGCGATTCAATGGCAAAAAAAGCACTTTTAGTGAACCAAATTGAAGATGCACATTTGCCCCATAGGGTTACAGCGTTCACACTTAATACTGGACCAATGTCAAAGATTGTTGTTCTCATCAGTCACTTAGTCACTTAGAAAAAAATCGGTAGTTTCCCTTTAAAGCAGTCACACAACCACAGTTACGTTTGGTGTATTTTAGTGTTACATTTATTAAGTTGCAGGTTTGAATAGTTGTTTGTTTTTTCAGGAATGTTTGGGGAGGAGCCACCGAGCATTTTATTCTAAAAGAACGTTAAGAGAATGTTGAAATGGTTTATTGTATGGTTTGCTTCAACAAAGGAGACACACAGACCCATCATGGTTTTTCCCTAGTTGTCTTTTTATTGGCAGTGACATTCACCATCGGGTAGTGGATCTCCTTTTTGAGTTTCTTTTCTCCATCCATGGTCGCAGTAGATATGTTACGCTAATTTAAAGAGACAAACACAATGAAAATCACTTAGGCAGACAAAGAAAAAAAAATCTGCCTCCTTCAGTTTGCTGAAAATCTTGGCACTCAACATTTCAGTGGAGTGATGTTTCCCATAGGGCACCGCAGCTCTGAAAGTTTGCAGGGTTTTGCGCTTTACTTCTGTTTTCAATAGTTTGTCCCTGTTCAGCATCAGTAAACGACTCCCATAGGCATCTGAAGACATGCATGTGTTACCTCACCTTTAAACAGAGGGGAAATGACAAAACAAAAAACTATATAGTGTTTTAGGCCTGAGGAACAATGATGCTCTCATTGTTGTTCCTGAGAAAGCAAAGATTCTGATTGACTCAGTGGGGAGAAAACAAAGAAATGGAGGAATATGAGATCAGCAGGCCCCCAGGTGAATTCACACCTCAGTGATATTTACTCCTGCATGGACCGGCACTGTCAATAACACATCAGCGCACGCCTCGGGTGTCTGGACAAGGTGTCTGTACCTTTGTGAGACACTGTGAATTAAACAGGTGTCAGGGATGTGGGAATAAAACAACCGACTGATTTTGTTTGATCTCTGTCATTATTCCAGCTACAAAATGGCCCAAAAAATGTACAGAGCGAGAGGAAATCTGGAATTGTTTTATAATTAGCTAGTAAAGTAACCAGCACTTGCAGTGCTATTGTGGCTTTAGCTTCCACTTGTAATTCTCGCAAAAGGGAAAATTCTGTCGTTTTACATCGTGAGTCTAGGAATGATGGCTAAAACTACAAAAATAAGACAGAAGTTGTAAGTTTTGGTTTCAAAAACGTATGCCTACCATCCACTAAAAGACTTTAAACAGACTTAGAAAAGACTAAAGTCTGACACCATCTCACATCTAAACACAATCATCTCACGTCTAACGTCAAAGACTGTCATAATATGTAAAGACTGGGGATCTGGGAACTAGATAAGATTTGAAAAATGTAACCAAGCTAGTTAGCTACTGCTAGCATTAGCTGGTAACTTAAGGGAAAGTTTCAAAAAGTGACGCCAGGAATCTCGACCAAGTGCATCTAAATATGACGCCAAAGGGCTTGACGCAAGTCCCGAGAGCGTCAAAAAGTGACAAACAAGAGTCCTGACCAAGCATGTCTAAATATGACGCTAAAAGAGACCTTTTTGTGTCAATAACAAACGCCAAAGGCACCTGACCAAGCGTCGCTTTTTTGCGCAATGGGAGTGAGAATGTGTTGCTTGACCTCTCTCAAACACCATTTCCTCTCTACTACCAGTTCTAGTGCTACTATAATGCATAAAGTTGGCGGTTTGTGGGTCGGTTCGCGTGGTTGATTAACAGTGCGGATCGGCTCACAAACACTAGACACCGACACTATTGTGTTACACGTCACGGCTCTTTTTCTCCCAGAATGCTGGCATGCTATGTGAAATCCCACACTGGGGCGGCTGCCTTGGTTCTGTGTGAATAAACAAAGCCGGCATAACAGCAGACCTTCATTGCGGTGCTATGCGAAATCTCTGTACTGTATTTGTCTGGTGTAGACAGTCAGGGAGAAATATACAGGGACAGTGGAGCAACACTCAGTGTTGGGTTTTAAGGCTTTTTTTTAAAATATTGTTATTATCTACAATAGAAGACTCCTGTGTCCCGTACATACATTTTATCGGAACTGAGCAAACAGGGACAAGGAACAACTAGATATACTCATCGCACTCATAAAATGCATGTTTGATGCTTTTATATGTCACTACTTTCACTAATGTACGTTGGAGATCTAATTTACCTGTTGGGCCCCAGACTAAAGAAAATGACACCACCCAAGATGCTAGTAGAGCAACACAGGACAGGATATAATAACAGCAGAAACATCAGACAGGTCAGACCTCCGTGTTTAACTATATATCTTTAAACATTACTTCTCCCGGAGGCCTCAGACAACCATGCCTCTGAAACACTTGCAGTACGTTCCAGCCTCGTGTTTAACCACCTGCCACCAATTACAGGCCAAATTAAAGCAATTACAGCAGTCTGCACAGCATTAGGAAGGCTTGTCTTAATATGGTCAGAACTGCTGAAAAGATGAATACAGTAATGTGGATTTATTGGTTAATTTAGGGATATGGGCAAATGTCGCAGTGCACAGTCGATCTTCTGGAGCACTGTAATTACAGCCTCAGCGTGCAGCTGCAGGCTGGGGCCCCCTGCTGTATCACTATTGCCGCTCTAAAGGCTTTTTATGAAATTTGGCATTTATTTGATCTCAAATAGATTTAATTTCCTGTGTCTTATGCATTATGCAATATCCTCACCTCAAACCCTTACTGTAGTTTGTCTTCTGTGTGTCTGTCTCTCACCGCCAGGCTCCATCGGCTCAGAGCTGACCAGCACCAATGTCAGTGTGTTCGTCGCCTCGGACGCAGGAAACACATGGAGACAGGTGAGGGGGCTTTTGTTCTCGCGCTTTCTCGGTTTCCAGTGCAGCGGGTGAATGACATTTAAGTGCCGATGTTGCTAGGAGACTCGCTGTCAGCTTCTGTGGTGCGCTACTGACTGGGGAATGGACAAACGTTGAGAGTTCGTCTAACATTTAGGAGGCCCCATTATGCTCTTTAGTTTTATTCCACTGTTTGACTGGATGCCAACTAGCAGCTCTTTCATAATTACAACAGGGTTAGGGCTGAAATATGATTCCCATACAATACAATTTGTTTAAAATAAAAACAAGTGAAACAAATAATGAATGGGATGTTTTATTTAGCAGAATTACATTCTGTTCTATTCCATGCAATATTTACTATATTTCTAAGCAGATTTTCTGCTTTGAAAAGGGCAATACAAAACAAAAAGATACATATATAGTATACACTACAACAGGGGTTGTAAGGTCCTCAGAGTCAATGCCTCCAAATTATCGTTCATTTTTGAAATTCTTTAAACTAAATCAAAGTCTTAACATGAATCCAACATATTATTAGCAAATATATAAATCCCCACTGATGACAGGCTTACTGGCCTATGGCTAAGGTAGTCACTGAGGTAGCCATCCACAGATACGGATGAACTGTGCAACATGTATGTTTAACATTAAAACATGATTTATAAAATCATGCCAACAATTATTATTTTAATAGCTTAGTGTTCCAGGAAAAGATGTATGTGGTGCCCTACATGTTATTGTAGGTCCAGTTAAATATTCAACTTCATTTTAAATAATATATGCAGTAGGGGGTCCTTGGCTTAAAAAACGTTAAATACCCCTGCACTAATTTGTTAGGAATAATTCATTTTTGATTTTAATTTCTAGTGTCATTAAGGCCTGTTACTGCTGTTGTTCTGAGATCAGCTTCCAGTTATTATACACACATTTACACTGCAGCCATTATGCAGAAATATTATTACTGACTCACACCTTATACATTTTTCCAATAATGTGCCCAATTGAATCACATCGGCTCTCCATATAGATCGGACTGACCTGCTGTACCCTCACTAGAACTATCCTCCTCTCTCTCTCTCTCTGACTCCACTGTAAAGCCTTATAATCCTTACAGAGTACACCACACAGAGCTTTTTAAGGTCGATAATCAAATACAATTTTAAGAGTTGTTTGATTCAGTCCCTGCGTACAGTGCCTGTAGGTGGCCTCACCTCACTTGATCCTGGCGCTTTCAATTCATTTGGGGGGAGCTTGTTTCTAATTAAACACAGCAATGAAACGTAACTTTTCAAAGGCTGGTGTAGCAAGTAGTACTTGGCTTCCCTGGATGATATAGCGTGGGTGTGTGCAGACGTGTTGGACATGTACGTGGGTAACGAGCTGCTGCAGAGTGAGCCCTCTCTCTCTTTCTGTCCCTGCAGATCTTCGACGAGGAGTATGCAGTGCTGTATCTCGACCAGGGAGGAGCCTTAGTCGCAATAAGACACACTCCGCTTCCCATCAGACACCTGTGGTGAGTCATTATGACAGCGACGTCACTTGTCACAGCAATACTAACTCCTTAAGAGGCAGCCCCAAGTCTTAAAGCTATAGTGCGTAGTTTCTGTCTCCCCCATGAGGAATTCTAAGTAATGACAACAAAACTTTTGGTGCGTCCACGTGATACAAGCCTTCGCAGTTGCTAGTAGCCAAGGAGGACACGGAGGATTAAAAAGACATGATGGACTCTTCAGAAGAAGTCATTATCTTCACTTGAGTTTCTCGTCACAATCTTCTGAACATAGTCCTACTGAGAAATCCAGAGAGAGTTGTGAGGAGCTGATAGTCTTAATTAACTTTGTAACAACTCATTTGGCAATGGCTTTTTAAAAACGCACTAAAGCTTTAAGTTAGTCAAACAAGCAAAGGATTATGTCTTCTAACTGGGGGGCCGATAGCCTATTATTCTGGTTAGAAAAGTGTGCTTTCTCCGTGTTTAGAGCCATAATGAGTCTAGCTTCTACTAATCAGTGAATATGTTTACATGCACACTAATATTCCACTATTATTCCGAATATGAATAGGTCATGTAGCACATTTCTCTTTGGATATTCTGAATTTCCAAATTTAGTATTTTCCAATTAAGACTTGTGGGACATGCCGGTGTTATTCTGGCTTTAAAAACATTATTTGGACATATTTATAGTGCATTCAGAATGTGCGTCTAAATCAGGGTTTTACTGCAGTATGTGACAGTTTGCGACAGTTAACAGCCTCTGGCCTGTTTACGGCTCACGGTCAGCTCTGTGCGTTGCTATGGTTGTTGTACACAAACCAACCAGCCACCAGGTTGAAGGGCTGCGGTAGAGTTTTTATTTTTTATTTTACGGTTTTTCAAATATACATTCAAATTGTCAAAATGTTGGCACAAGAAACTGTATTCACAAACAACGGAAAAAGGACTTACCTAATTTGTTATAAAGTTATAAGATTACGGAGCCTCTAAAGGGACATGACAACAAATCTAAGGCTAGCAAAATGATGCTAGCAAAGTACTGCTACAGTTATGTGGCTAAAGTTAATATTTCACATTCACAGCATGAAATCAGTTAACAGTTGCCTTATCATCTTTAAGTTTGTTGTTGACACTATCAGGTACATTTCGTTGTGTTTTAAGGAAAATGAAAACCTCAATTCTGACTGCGTCTCAGATTGGCTTCAGAAAAAATGCCCATGGCCCTTTAGGGGCTCTGTAGATTTGCATAAATTAATCATTTTGGTTAGTTTTTTTAATGAGTGGTTTTAAATTTGATACTATGTCAAAATATGTAGATATATATAAGATTTTTTTAAAGAGTTATAGGACGGCAATTTCTTTAGCTATTTCATGCGGTAGAGATGCATGCCTAAAAGAAGAGGAGAAACACATCTATTTTTAAACATTATGAAAGACTTGGATATCAACAGGTTTTTGGATATGTGCAAACATCGCAACGCCGACGTTTTCAAGAAGCTGGTTGAAGGAATGAAAGAGGGACGCTGTGTTCACACAAATCCTATTTGACACTGCTTCATGTAAACTGGAATATTAGTGGAATATTCACTTTCATTAGCCATGTAAACAGCTTAGTCGGAATAGTGTCTTTTTCGGAATAAGGGCAAAAAACTGAATATCATGTGTGTGTAAATGTAGTCAGTGTTCACTGAGCGGAATATGCGCGGAATATGAAATAAAGTTGTTAGACAACTCTTAGGGTTATTACGTTTTGCACACAGTCCGGGGGGGTCAGCGTTGGTGTCTTGTGCTTGTGTTCCCAGGTTGAGTTTTGACGAAGGACTGCAGTGGAACAAGTACAGCTTCACCAACACGCCTCTGTTCGTGGACGGGGTGCTGGGAGAGCCTGGGGAGGAGACTCTCATCATGACGTGAGTGACAAGGAATTGTCTACGTGGAAATCTATCAATCACACGGACAAATCAAAGTAACAACAGCCTCTCTGTATGTGTGTGTGTGTGTGTGTGTGTGTGTGTGTGTGCGTGTGCGTGTGTGTGCTGTCATCTGCCCTAACCCATGCATCTAGAGTATATCTAAGCCTGCCTGCTTCAGTGGTCCTGACTGCCTGTTTTCCTTTTTCATGAATAAAAAAGATTTCTCTCAAGGTCTACCCAACATCAAACTGGCTGTCCCCAGATTATGATCACAGGAGATCAATGCTTTTAAAAGGCAGCTGGCGACGGCGCGACTGGACATTTGAAGAACATGAAGGAAAATGATCAAAAGTGATCACAAAATTGCCTGAAAAAACAGACATGAAACTTTGGTTACATTTTTTTTTTAACAGACTTAAAAAGTGGGAAGAGTAGTTGGTTTCATTCGCCGTGTCTTCAGAAGGCAGTTTTATGAAGATTCCTTTTTGTGTTCTTTCACATTTATTATTAGAATAGCCCAGAACTGGTGGCATGCATACGGAATGACACAGCAGTACTCCCATATTGCAGCAGAGATTTAGGACTTTGGGACGTGTTATGAAAGGGTTTGCACAGCCATTACATCAATGTTTCAAGACACCTGCCATAAATGACAGACTGACAGTCGGCTCTGCAGTCAGCTCTACAGGAGAGTGATAGGGCGCAGCTGGAGAGACCGAGAGGGGGAGAGAGAATAGGAAAATGCACAGCGATAGTCTCCAAGAGAGCAAAACAGAGTTGGGAAAAGGGGCAGTGTAAAGACAATGGTGGCAGGGAGAATGAGTTCTCGAGCACAGAGCCGCTCAGCTGGCAGACATACCATTAGTTTTCATAAGACCATCATGCAGTGTTTTCTTATCAATTTGTACTCATTTTTACAGTAAGTGCCTGTCATGGTCGGATGCCTCCAGAACTAATTGACAGATTGATTGTGATAAATATGCTGTGGTATGAATGGTGAGGGAGGTCATTGCAGAAAAGCACACCCACTCAATTTAGCCAGTGATGGAATATTTGATCTGTTTAGTCTTGTAACCTTGGATTTTGTTCTGTTTTGGACCATTGAAAAATATGAATATTTATTATGATTAAGCTTTCAGAAGAAAAAAGTTAGCGCTTTTCAATAACAACATATCAGTTGAAACTTGCTATACAAAGAGGGAAGGGGAAAACCACGTAAGATGTACTGTAAGGATGCCAGATTGAGCATTATAGGGGAAGGCTGGCACTTTTAACAAATCCCATGTAAAGTCCAACACCAACAATGTGTTGAGGGTCCAGTATGCTCCGTCAAATTCCTTGTCACATGGTCAAACAGCTTTTAAAAATCCCCTCCCCCTTCACCTTTCTGGCTGCATCCTGTATCTTCTGTAAGTAACAACAGGTATAAACACTTTGTCCCAACGTGGTTGTCATACAAACTAGTTCTTAGTCCATCTCTTGATACTCTACAACTAGCCCATTGTTTCCAACAAGTCCTCTAAACCATAAGACCACATCGTGGTGTGATTTTTGTCCTCGTACCTAAATCAGTCAATCAATTTATTTGTCACGTGAAATCATATAAAATACAATTCCTCATACCTAAACATAATGGTCGCGGTTTAAAAAATGTTGTAAACATTGTGAAACGGTCGCAGTTTGGTTAGCTTAAGGCACAAAAAAACTATGTGCTTAAGTTTAGAAAAAGGTTTGTGGTTTGGGTTAGTACATTTGTTACGTTACTTCACTTCCGTGCGTACGTACATGACGTAATTACGCATGTGACTGAGAACTTATATATATATATATAGAATAGTTCTGTCTGTTCCGTAAAGTTAAAATAACTTGCTGTTTACTTTTATTTTCAAACGGGACAAGAACACCAGTCTCCTTGGTGAAAATAATACCATGTCACATGACTTCCTGCTTTGCTCCTGTCATAATTACTCCGACCACTAGAGGTTGCCACCTAACACTCAACGCTAAATATGAATCGTTATTGCTGCTTGTCCAAACGACCTGTGGCGTCATTTTTCACAGTCCCATTGTTTTCGACTAAAGATCTTTAATCTTTAAGAACATGTACTAGCTTTCAACTCTCTGAATCACGGTCTTCCTCAGCTGATTGAGTTTTTCATTTAAATAATAAAGGGAAAATGTACTTAACGTACCCCCTGTGACCCCCCCCTCTCATATGTACTTGTATTTACTGTTGTGTAGTTTAACTTATAATATATTATTATTATAATATCATATATTAAAAGCCTTGTCTTTTTGTTTTGTATGTAAACTAAATTTACTAGTACTAACAAGCTGTCAAATACTTGAAGTGAAGTAAAAAGTACAATAATTCCTTCTGAGATGTAGTGGAGTAGAAGTAGAATAAAAAGAATAGAGTCCAGTAAAGTACAATTACCTCAAATGTGTGCTTAAATACAGTACTGGAGTAAATGTATTTAGTTATATTCCACCACTGGGAGCAAACAGTGCATTTGTTGGGGGCTATTTTCAGCTGTGGATCAATGCACATTTGGTGCTCTAGTGAGTAATAATGGCACCAGGATGGTGTATAGGATCAACTTCTATAAACTACAGTGTGTGTGTGTGTGTGTGTGTGTGTGTGTGTGTGTGTGTGTGTGTGTGTGTGTTCATGGTGATGAAGGAACATGTCACGAAGTACAACAGTGTGGTTCATTGATTTTAAACAGTTTTTGGACAACAATGGAGCTCTAAGATATATTTTAATGATAGGATCAAGTCACTGTTGGGTTTGGTCTTGTAGAATTATTTGAAAATAGGAAAAACAGAAATATCACCTAATCCTTCAACGTCTGCAGCATGTTTTGTATATAACCAGCAGCAGCATGCATGGCTGTTTTCCAGGATCTTCGGCCACGTCAGTCATCGCTCGGAGTGGCAGCTGGTGAAAATTGACTTCCGGTCCATCTTCAACAGGAGGTGTACGGAGGCCGATTATCAGACATGGCACCTTCTCAACCAGGTACGGCCCATGCCAGCATGGAAATAAAGACTGGAGTTGTTTATCACACAGCCTTAAAATATGTGTAAGGGTTGGTGGAGAAATCTACATCTAAGGCTCAGATGGAAGAGAATCTTAAACTAGCTAGACTTGTTTTGTTTTATTGTAGAGGCTTAACAGCCAACATGCTTTTTATGTAATATATTTTTATCAAATTACCCTTAAAGTAAGCGATGCATCACAATTTCTATTATATTTGGGATTTTTTTTAAACTTGTAAATTGATTTGTATTTTAAAAAATGGTTCTGCTGGAAATAATCTATTGCTGTGTCCAAAATATGTGTTCAAAATTGACAAAAAGAAATATAAACATATGTATGGAAGACAATATGGGCCACATGTGAAAAATGTATTTGAGTTCTGAGTTTTAATTCAGAATTCTTAGGCTACATTAACATTGTTACGTTTTGGTTTTTAAGCGTTTGAGTTTGGATCCCAAAGTGATCTCGGTGCACCAAGAGTTTTTATCTCTAGCAGAAGAACTAATCTCTGTTCAAACTAACACGCCCAAACCTCATATCTCATCAACATTCTGGTATACTGGACATAAACAGGAGGCAGACTCCGCCCACTGCTGGTAGTTGCCATGGTAACATTAGTAGCTTTATCTCAGAGAATGAGACGTCGTGACCGATGAGACCCAATCAGGAGGAGAAACGTTGGCGTCAGTGTCGGCGTTGCCAAAGGTCTCCGTTTGGAGCCGTTGAGACGGCAACACAACCCCGCAGATTCCAAACCAAAACGGGTCAGAAGTGTTTTTGAATGTCTACAGTTTACCAAAACGTAGCACTGTAAATGTAGCCTGAGAATAAAGTTAGAATTCTGAATTCTGACTTTTTTCTCAGAACTCAAATACATTTTTCACATGTGGCCCTAATCCTCTTCCGTACATATGAGCTCCAGGGCAGAAATGTAAAGGCCCTCATATGTAGCGGCAGACCTCCACAAGGCTCGTGTTCATGTTACAACTGTTTCAATGACATTTTGCAGATGAAGCCTAACTGTGCTGTAAGTGCTGCTGTTGGTTGAAAATATTTTGTTTGTGCTGCACATGAAGGGAGGCTGTCTGACTCTTTTCCAAAGCCTGCTTCCACGGCAGATCCACACTGACTCTTCTGTCTGCAAACATCATACACAATATCACAGGACAAAGGATGCTAAATGTTATACTGTAGGAAACCATCACAGGAAACCTATTGTTCTTCAAATACACATATAGTAAAAGTAGATCTCAGATGCCCAATATCAATCAGTACGAGAACATTTTTGAGTCTTTGACTTTTCAACAAGAAATGTTCAGAACCATGACTTCATATAGAGGCTCTGGTTTAGGGGCCCCCTGACCCCTTTGGCCCCTGGGCCTGTGCAAAGTGATGGATAACTTTAGCTATGTCCGAAACCACTCCTTCATTCACTTCATTACTTAGTAGTTCACTTTATATTGAGCTGTAAGTTGAGATTTTACAGACATATAAATCATCATTTCCCATCATCACTGACAGGTGATTTCTGATCCAGCCTTTAAATCAACAGCAAGGCATTACAAAAAGTAGTACTATGCACACTTTTCTGTTCCACTGTGTGCATTTTCTTTGGATGCTTTTATATAGACCTTAGTGGTCCCTAATACTGTATCTGAAGTCTCTTTTATATAGACCTTAGTGGTCCCCTAATACTGTATCTGAAGTCTCTTTTATATAGACCTTAGTGGTCCCCTAATACTGTATCTGAAGTCTCTTTTATATAGACCTTAGTGCTCCCCTAATACTGTATCTGAAGTCTCTTTTATATAGACCTTAGTGGTCCCCTAATACTGTATCTGAAGTCTCTTTTATATAGACCTTAGTGGTCCTCTAATACTGTATCTGAAGTCTCTTTTATATAGACCTTAGTGGTCCCCTAATACTGTATCTGAAGTCTCTTTTATATAGACCTTAGTGGTCCCCTAATACTGTATCTGAAGTCTCTTTTATATAGACCTTAGTGGTCCCCCTAATACTGTATCTGAAGTCTCTTTTATATAGACCTTAGTGGTCCCCTAATACTGTATCTGAAGTCTCTTTTATATAGACCTTAGTGGTCCCCCTAATACTGTATCTGAAGTCTCTTTTATATAGACCTTAGTGGTCCCCTAATACTGTATCTGAAGTCTCTTTTATATAGACCTTAGTGGTCCCCTAATACTGTATCTGAAGTCTCTTTTATATAGGCCTTAGTGGTCCCTAATACTGTATCTGAAGTCTCTTTTATATAGGCCTTAGTGGTCCCCTAATACTGTATCTGAAGTCTCTTTATATAGACCTTAGTGGTCCCCTAATACTGTATCTGAAGTCTCTTTTATATAGACCTTAGTGGTCCCCTAATACTGTATCTGAAGTCTCTTTTATATAGGCCTTAGTGGTCTCCTAATACTGTATCTGAAGTCTCTTTCCCGAAATTCAGCCTTGGTGCAGAATTACAGCCAGTCCCACAATGAGCTTTCCTTAGGATGTGCCATTTCTGTGTCTGTAGCTATTGAGGAGGAGAGAGGGGGGGGGGCTTGTGTGTTAGCGCCATCCTGTGGTGTTCAGAGGACGAGGCTCTGAAACACCACACAGTGTTGGAAATGACAGTAGAACAGTAAACTGTAAACAGTCAGTTTCACTGGAACTCCTTTAGTAGGTGTCCTATAACACCCTGCAGCCAATCAGCATCGAGTATTCACCCAGACCATGGTCAATTTCAAAATGAAACGTCAATTCCAACCACTAAAGTGTGTGGAGCTGCTCTTCTCTGTAGCGCTGCAATGTCTTTTTTGTGATTAACTATTTTTTATTTTTCGTTATACAAAACATACAACTTGCAAAAACACTTCCAGAACCAGAGCTGTTAAAAAAAGTGGGCGGTCACTGTTGAGCTCTATTTGTTTGGCAGTTGAGTTTAAATATCAACAATCTTTGCGCAGGATCACTTACTGCACCTTTCAGGTTTGGTTGCTCGCGCCAGGCTTCAGCCTCAGGCTAGTGTGTGATCAGTGGCTGCTTTAAGCCCGGCTGTATAGTGAGCGGACTGAAGCTATACATCTCTCAGTCTCCCAGAGCACTTGTGCAGATTATCCAGCCATTCCTGCTGATGATCGGAGTTAACCGACTCCTACCCCCCTGCATACATTAAAATAAACCTGCCCAAAAAGCAATCAACCTGGCCGTGCCTGAAGCCGAGCCAGAGGCTCAGAGCGTGCCTTTATTCACCGCCGCGTTCTGTAATTGGTTTGGACACCCATATGCTCAAAGCAGGCTAATGATCAAAACATATAGCATGAAAGATGACAAGAGTCCAAGCCAATTACAGGGCTAAGCCGGCTAAATGTAGAGGCACTGTAGGCTGCTGCGATAATAAACTGAACACTACAGTACCTCCAAAGAGAGGACAGTGTTTGTGTTAAAAAACCACTGGGAAAGTGACTAACATTTTCAGAAGCTGGGAGTCTATTTGTGGATCCAGTCAGATGTTTTTAAGCATCTCACTACTGACACCTAATGCACAAAGACAGAATGTCCCAGTCATAAAGAAGAGAGCAGCAGTGTAGCATGGCATTGCTTTTTTTTTGTACTCCCAAAACTCCTGATTTTATATTTACTTGAAACGCATAGATACCAAGGCTAAAAATGGATTGGGTGCTGGCAGCTTTTTTTGCGACTGCTTATTCTTATTCGTTAAACTTAATATCACAGATAAAAAAAATCTCTGAAAAAGAACTCAAGCAGCCCATTCTCCAGTGTGACACTCGCACGACAGGAACAGTTGTTGAGTTTAGCACACCACACAGCACCAGGCCATGAAAATATTCGCTGAACAGGAATACATGACGAGCGGAAGCTATGCGAGACAACGGCACTGTTCACACACAGTGGGATGCACACACACACACACACACACACACACACACACACACACACACACACACACACACACGCTTGCATCGTGTAAATTATTTATGGTGGCAAGTTACAAAAAGCAGCTCATTTTTTAAAAACTCTCTCCTCTCCGTTCGCTCCTGAAATATCGGCCCGCAGGGTGAGCCGTGCCTCATGGGAGTAAAAAGAATCTACCGGAAGCTGAAGCCCATGTCCAGGTGCGTTATGGGAAAAACATACTCTGTGTCCATGACGTCGAGCCCCTGTGACTGTACAGAGGCTGACTTTGAATGGTGAGTATACTTTTTTTTTTTAACCATCACATATCCAGTCCTGTTTGCATTCCCTCTGTGTTGTTGTTAAAGGGGAATTCCACCAAATTGTACAAAGCAAAGCCAGTTTACCTATCACGATGAGTGTTAATCAGCCTCGGACAGGTTGTATAATGTGCTCTGTGACTCTACTGGAAGCTTTTTGAAATGTGAAAAAATAAACCTAATGAGGCTTGGAGACTACACAGAGCCTGGGTTACAAACAGGAGCATGGAGTTTGAAATATGGGGGTGTTGACAAGGCACAGACGGTTTAATGAGACGCATTTTAGCTGCAGTATGGGGAACGTAAGATACAGGGTTCAGGATTTTGATCTAAATTTGGAACTAAAAGTCAGGATATCTCGGCCTCAGTGCTCCCATTTTGACTGTTCTATTTTGAATCTGTTTCTTGTGAGCCCCCAACTTTGTATATAAGAAATCAATGATGCACTGTGTGTGCTGACGGATGTCACACAAATTGGAACTTTATATTGCGGCTGCCATTAAAACTTCAAACAGAAAGAAAGCAAACTTTGTTTGTAAAGTAAAGTAAAGTTTTCCGAGTTTTCGAGTTGTCTAACCACTCTCTGCAATTTAATTTTCTTGTCACAGCTGTTAGGGGCTCCTGTCTGTGGCACCCAGCCCTGGACCTGTTGGTTCCTGCTAAAGATGTACAGTAATATCAATCCTTAGAAATGGCTCACAAATCAGTAGTTGAAGGCTAAATGATTTCCTAAAACAGCTGGGTACTGTAGTTTTTAAGAGGTGTATATAGCGCATTTGTGGGTGAATACCCATTTGCCCCACTAGTAGGAATCGCTTGTGTGTTGCATTGTGGGACAGTAGTGTACACTGAGCAGTCGCATACCAATCAGAAGGTTGGTAGTTGGATCCCTGGCCCTGCAGTCCCATGTCAAAGTGTCCTTGGGCAAGACACTGAACCCCGAGTTGCCCCAGTTGCTGCTCCATAGGAGTGTAAATGTGTGTGAATGTTTATCTGATGAGCAGTTCCTCCACAGCGCTGCGGAGAAGGTCTGGCTAGTCCACGCAGCATTCCTGGATAGGAGAAAAACGTGCTCTGGTTTATTGGCATTTCTTTAAACCAATCACAATCATCTTGGGCGGGGCTAAGCTCCGGATGGAGCCACGGGAAAAATGGTCTCAGGAAGGAACTTGTTTTGGTGGAACATGTGTACGTTCTAAAGTTGTTTTAGTCGTTCAACAGAAAACTCAGATTGGACAGATAGTCTAGCTAGCTGTCTGGATTTACCCTGCAGAGATCTGAGGAGCAGTTAACCATAGTCCTCACAAATCCACCAGAGGTTAGAACTGATAGTTGATGGTCCCTATCAAATAAACCAATAAAGAAAAAAAAGAACGCCAACACAAAGGGCGAGGAAGGGGACGGACATCCGGCCGTATTTCGGTGGAACCTGAACAATCCCAAAAAATGAAACGGCGTCGATATAGACTATTCCTAACCAATATAGTCACCAACAAAGTCATTATTCATTAAATGAATGGATTGCACCTGAATATGGATGATAATTCACAGATCAGTGTATCAGTGCTTGTAGCTGCTGCTGGTGGCTTTTTCTGTTGCACGTGCCGTTACAGAGAATGATTTTCCACATGCTCACAACCCACTTTCCTTTAATCATCAGCAGCAGTAATGTCGCTTTTTTTTTCTCTCACTTTGGTCCCAGATCTGCAGGTCTCTTGAGTGAGGCAGCTCTTGGAATATGCACCATCAAAACCATAAATCAGCAAGCCTAATAGCTTTCATTAACAATCACAACACTTTTGCATCTGTGTGCATGTCGCACTAATTGGGGCAATTTGTCCCTATCATTTTGGGGACACAGCGCTGCTCTGCCTGTTAATTTGTAGGACAAACAACTTGTGGCCTGTGTTTAAAAAAGCACCAATGAGGCACAGAATAGTCAGTGTAACATCAGTGGAGACATAAGATTACGTTCATTTTACATGTTTTCCACAATTCGGTATCCAAATTTCCAATATCTAGTCTCACATTGCCAGACCTTCCTGCACAGCGCGCTGGAGGAGGGTCTGTCTAGTCCACACAGCATGGAGAAAATATGCTCTGGTTTATTGGCATTTCTTTAAACCAATCACAATCGTCTTGGGTGGCGCTAAGCACGGTGCCTCTGCTAAATAGCCTCAGGAAGGAACTTGTTTTGGTGGAACATGTGTACGTTCAAAAGTAGTTTTAGTCGTGCGAGAGAAAACTCCGATTGGACAGATAGTCTAGCTAGCTGTCTGGATTTACCCTGCAGAGATCTGAGGAGCAGTTAACCATAGTCCTCATAAATCCACCAGAGTTTAAAATTACAACACAAAGAAAGCGGTAGGAAAGAGACATCTGGCTGAAAATGAGGGACATAGGCGGAATTTCCGGCGGCACCTGAACAATCCCGGAAGTAGAACGTCAATATAGACTATTCAATATCCTTTTTAAGCTTGGAATATTTTGTTATCTTTTGATTGATTTGTCTGGAAGTAATATCAGTCAGTTTACAAGTACTTGAAAAAATGCTTTTCTCATTTTAGAATTGAATTTTAAACAGCCTCAGGAATATTTGCATCTGTCATTGTGTCTGTCAGTTTTTCCTCCATGGTTTCTGATTGGATAACTTTCTCTGTTTTTTGTCTGCTTTGTCATTACAGTGACTATGGCTTTGAGAGGCGGACCAATGGCAAGTGCACCCCTGCCTTTTGGTTCCATCCGTCATCCATGTCCAGGAGTTGCACCACGGGGATGTCTTTCCTTAACAGCACCGGGTAAGCACAGGACGACGGCAGACTAGAATCAGCACACATATTCTCAATAGTGACTCGCAGGCATTGGGTAAAAATGAGCAGTGCGTTTGAGTTGAATAGCAAATTAATTAATTAGTTTCTCAGGGACAACAAGGACAGGCTGAGGAAAATGTAGGCTGAATGATCAAACATGCCATATCAGAGTGCTAATGATGTAATCTACTGTGAGTGAATTAGTGTTTGCAAGTCACGTTTGAAAAAGCTGTAAATGAAAGATTCCATATCAGTGTAAGGGCGCTTTCACACCAATAGTTCGGTGGACTTTTCATTTATCATTTGGTTCGGTTTGCATTCACACTGCATTTTTTCAAACACATCAAACACTAAACACACGTCACGCGAATAGGCTATAAGATCCAGGTCAAATGCAAACAGTTTATGCTTGCCCTGATGAAGGCTTCAATGGCCGAAACACGTTGCCTTGTTTTAATGATTTAGACAAGAAATAAATGAAGGCTTTTTAAACTTTGCCCTCCCGAGTGCCTCAGTGTCCTTGAACCCTTGTAAACCTGTTGTAACTTCACCCGTGAATCACACCGGGTTCACCGAACTATTGGTGTGAAATAGTTCACCAGACCAGACTACACCATTGTTTTGTCTTTCACGACAGTCACTATGTCACACTAGACAGACATGTTGCCAAAACATCTTGCTGTGTCTTGGACAGAAGAGTGGCAACACTACAAGTGCGACACCGAGCGGCCCCCAGACTGATTATCGCGTGCTTTCGTAAAGCACGAGTTCATAGGTCGACACTTTTTTTTTGTAATCAAAGTTTTTATTGTTTTTCCATGTGAGAAACACACCACATTTAACAACATGTAACAGCACTTACCACAGACTATACAGCAATCTGGGCAAGAGAGACAGAAAATCAACAACAACAATTCACAATTAAAACACATACACATGTATGTCTGTTGGCTGAGATTGAATTAGGCTTGATAATAATATTAATTATGGGGCACTAGTCAGTTCAAATTGAATAAAATGCAGGAAATGAGACCAGACCTGGTAGAATTTACCCCTACCATCATTCAGTCTTGCAATAAGATCTTCAAATGAGGCTGTCTGTCATTAGCTTCAGCTAATGTGTCTGTAAAACTAGAATTACTAAGAATGATTCGTACTGCAGTGATAAACCCAGTTAGTGTCAGAGCAGACTCTGCTTTAGAAACCTCTGGCGGCAAAAGGGACCTATCTCCAAGTAGACACAGCTGGGGAGACTCTGGCAATGGTGTGGCTAACCAATCGGCAATAGTTTTTATGATTTGTTTCCAAAAAGGAAAAACCAGGGGGCAATCCCACAAAAGATGGAGGTAGGATCCTCTGACATTCATACACTTCCAACATAGATTGTCCTTCATTAATCCCATTTCATGAAGCTTGACTGGTGTGTAATAATACCTGTGAATAACCTTGTAATGTGTGAATTTGCTAATCGCATCCCTCACCAGCCACCCTGCATTGGAAACCACCTTTTCCCATAACTCTTCCTCAATGTTTGAGTTCAAGCCCCTCTCCCATATTATCAGGTCGACGCTTTTGGTGGAGCAGCAGCCTCTCAAAAACTCACGAAAATCTTTTAAACTGACCGTTGTCAATCTGAAATAAATACAGATTCAGCAACTACATGGTCTCTTTCTCGCTTAAAATGTTTTTAGAAACACGCTTCGGTGAACTATTTTCGTAAAGTCAGAGATCGTATTTTGAACAAGCTGCAATTATGAAAAAAGCCTATACAGGCACTGTGTGTATCTGTCCCCCAGCAGACAGCAGCCGTAGCGTCCTCCTTTTTCGCCATGTTTACATATGTGCGCCGGAGAGGCAGAGAGCGCTCTCTCTTCCTATTGGTCAACATCAAGGAACACGTCGTAGAACATGTCACACTAGGCGGAAAAAGACAAACAATTCGGTCATGCTAGACTTCCTGCGTGGTGGCCGTGAAGCGTCCCAGACGTTACATCGCTGATCTTTGATGATGTCACACTACGAGAGGTAAAGACACACGTTTGTCGGTCACGACCCTCAAATTCAATTTATTATTATTATAATTGGGCACGACTTTGAATGTTTGTCTGCGACGTGTCTGTCGGGTCAAAATTGGGCTGAATTCATGTAGTGTAAAGTACGATGGCTTTTCCAGATTATTCTCTCTCTGACAAAAACAACCTCACCTCATGGTCCATTTAACAGCTGCTCTCCATCATGTCAACGTTCAATCCAACATGGTCAAGAGGTAGGGCTGAGCAAATCATCGTATGTTGATCTTTTCCATTACAAAAACAATGTAATCAAGAAAAACTATTGTTTTGTAAGTAAACTCTTAATTTGTCTTGTATTCTGTGTTATGACACTGATTCATGGCACATTTATTTTGATCAAATTTATTTTAGTTTTTCTTTTATTTGCGTTTTATTCATTATTTCTTTTCAAGAGATTGTGAAAGTGCACTACAGTTGATCTTGTTATTTAATACTATTTAAACATTTGAATATCATTTTTATATTGTTTCTTCAAAGGGGAACTCAAAAAGACGAGAATCGTGTTAAATAAACACGATTTCAATATTAACCCAAATAACTGTGATTATGATTTTTTTCCCATAATCGAGCGGCCCTAGCAAGGTCTGAATGTGATCAGGGAAAGAGATGTTCATTTGAACTACTTGACACATTTCTGGGCAGACAGCTCCGCCTGCTAATGAAAACCATGGCATATGCAGCGTTGGGAAGGAAATGTAATAGATTACAGATTACTAGTTACCCTGTAAAATATTTAAGTAATGTAACTATTTTAATTACTTCATGGAAGTACTGTAAGAAATTACATTTGATTACTTTTGGATTATTTTTCGAACAAATTAAATGAAAATGAATTACATAACGTCGTTACATGTAACTAGTTACTCCCTAACACTGGTCATATGACTGAACGACACATTCTCACTCTCCCATCGCGTTAATTACTTGATCATGTGCCTTTGGCATTTTTTATTCACGCTAAGTCTCCTTGAGCGTCGGGACTCTTGACGTCACTTTTTGACGCTCTGGGTCGGGACGCACTGACTGACACAACAACGGCCCAGTTAGGTTTAGGAAAAGATCATGGGCGGGGTTACAGAATGTATGTTTCAGGGGCAAGAAAGCGGACACGAACCCCGGTCTCCTGGGGGAAAGTCCTGTCCTGTTTGACCCATCCACCTCCCAAACCAACCAAAAGTGTCCCTGTTCCCCTGGATAATCTACAGAACGTAACACACTATGATCCATGTCAGGGTGACAGAGTGTGTGTTCTCCTGCATATACTGTACTGTATCTGTATCTACATCTTTAAGCTTTGTGTTTGTGTTTCCACCCCAGCTACAGGAAAGTGGTTTCTAACAACTGTACAGCTGGAGTGAGCGTGGAGTACACAGCCAGGAGGCAGCAGTGTCCCGTCCAAGCACCCAAAGGTCTCCACCTGGTCACCAGCGAGGGCACGCTGAGCGCCACACTGGGCACCAATGTCACCTTCCTGCTTTTTCTGGAGGAGGTAAGCTGTTGAAAAGCTTCATGAACTCAAGTAAATCTTATTATATTATCTAGAGCTGCAAAGATTAAATGATTAATCGGTTAGTAGTCCACTAGTAAATGAATCGCTAATCGCTAATAAAGTATTTTGATAATGGATTCATGAGTCATTTTTATGATAAAAAGTCAAAGTTCTTTGTTTCCAGCTTCTTAAATGTGAAAATGTTCGGTAACACTTTACTTGAAGGTATCTACATAAGAGTGATGTACTTAAAGTATTAAAAATACTCAAAAAATACAGAAACATCCTCACATTTTAGAAAGATCCAAACAGCTGCGTTTAATCAGCTGGGTTTAATGGTCTAATTATTTCAGATGGACTCGTAGACCTGTATATTGTTGGGTAGTTTGATTTATAATAAACCATCTTTTTATAAACTACATGTGTTTTGTGTGCAGACATCTTAATGTGTAAAGTAACTAGTAACTAAAGCTGTAACAGATGAATGTAGTGGAGTAAAAAGTACAATATTTCTCTCTGAAATGTAGTGGAGTAGAAGTAGAAAGTGAAATGAAAAGAAAAGACTAGTACCTCAAATTTGTACTTAAGTACAGTACTTGAGTAAATGTAGTTAGTTACATTCCACCACTGCTCCTCTGTGACAGGAAACTGAATATATTTGAGTTGTGGACAAAACAAGACATTTGAGGATGTCATCTTGGGCTTTGGGAAACTCTGATCAACATTTTAGAGACCATTTTCTGACATTTTACAGACCAAACAACTAATCCATTATTTGAGAAAGTAATCAACAGATTAATCGACAATGAAAAGAATCGTTAGTTGCAGCCCTAATTAATTAAAGGGTAAAGTCTAAATGATCAGTATTTTCTACATAAACCAACATTATAGTGTACGTAAATCTTTATCTGCACTTAATCTGCACTATTCCTTATGGTCTGACTGTCACATCAAAGCAGAAGTGACACATTCTGACACCAGAAGCACTTTGTCACTTTCCTATTTAGCTCTTCTGCTAAGTGGAAAAACAGGTGTTATTGTTAAATTGATTAAAATACATATGGGTTATGGAATTGCAGTTAGCTAATGCTGGCAGCTGTGCCTCCTGCTTCATCACGTTTCAGAAAATGTCCCTTGACTGGATTGTTTCTATGGAGACTAAAAAAATGATGCTCAGCTCCGAACATGTTCTGCTCATACTCTTTCCAAACACTCACTATATTAGCACACTAACGTTGAACATGAGCTCTGTTAGTATCTAGTAGGAAGATTTAGAACACAGTTTAAGAGTGTGAAATCTTCACCATCATACTGTAGCATTTGTTTGTTATCTACACTTGAAGTTAAAATACAGTAATAGTTTTAAATTTGTCATACAATGCTGCCTGCTTATGCTATTCATAATAATAACTTTATTTTTATAGCACCTTTTATACATTAAATGCAGCACAAAGTGCTTCAAGCTCTACCTATAGTAATGTAAATGTGAATGGATGTTATGTATTCATGCTGTATTTCCTATAGAGAAGGTGCAGACCCACAAACTCCTACAAAAGATGGCTTCTCAGTAGTTGCATAACATTTGCCTGGTCTAGTACCGAAACATTGCGAGCTATTAAATGTATCTTTGCTAGTTTGTATGGAAATTTCTATGCAACTTCTGACCTACTCGTCCCTCTTTCACGCATCTGTCTCATTTTTTAATTCAATTCTTTTTTATTTATAGTATTAAATCATAACAAGAGTTATCTCGAGACACTTTACAGATAGAGGTAGACCTCACTCTATAATTTACAAAGGCCCAACAATTCCAGTACTTCCCCCAAGAGCAAGCATTTAGTGGGACAGTGGCGAGAACAACTTCCTTTTAGGGAGAAACCTGGGACAGACCCAGACTCTTGGTGGGGGGGCATCTGCCAGCGCCGGTTGGGGGTGTGATGAACAGTGGCAATTATAGTCACAATAAAGATAATGGAACTACAGTATGACTAGAAATAGTAGTTGTAGCAGTTTAGATGTGCAAAGTATTTTTCTGTTCTGTCCTCATATGTAAACCAGAGAACGTAACCGTCGCGGTTTCAAACACATTGTTAAAGTTGTGAAATGGTTGCAGTTTGGTTACGTTTAATTACAGAAAGTACTTATATAAGTTTAGAAAAACATTGTGGTTTGGGTTAAAATCGGCCGCTACTTAACTTCTGGTAATGCACATGGCGCTGAACGTGTTCCCTAGGGTTAAATTATTTTTAGGACACAAACCCCCGTCTCCTGGGTGAAAGTACTGTTTGTTTATCCTATCCACCACCCCAACATCCCTCCTAATGAGGAACTTGGCACTCTTAAGGCCGTGACACACCAAGCCGACGGCCAAGAACTAGTAGCGAAGAAGGCTGACTGTGGCGTCGCCTCTCGTCGGCCCATGTCACCTTTGTCTTGGCCAAAAATTGGCACTAGAACACACCGAGGAGACTGCAGCCAACGGCCAAGTACCATGTACGTTCTGCGCCTACGTGCAAGGAAATAACTCTCCATACCAGCAGGCAGCGGGAATCTAGCCGTCATTCAAAAAGGAAAATCAGATACAAACGTTGCTATAATACCGGCAGAACTGAACAGATACTGTCCCTCTGCTTCACTAGCCGCCAGGAAGCTAGCCGACACCAGGAGATGGCTAACCAGACTGTCCCTCTCCCGGGCTATCCTCCATTCTCTCAGCAAAGAATTTACTCTGCGGTGGGGAGCAGAGCGGAGGGACCGTGCTGCCTCTTGGTTAGCTAACGTTATCTTGCTACTTCCACCCACCTAACATTTCTTCATGCTACACAGAAAATGAGCCACAAAGTTGTCACTCTGGCGATAGCGCTGTGCTTTCCTACGATGTGACAAGAGGGAAAGAATGAAACATGAAGTTTTTTTCATTTGACTAATTTAGAGTAAAGCATTAACTGGAATTATGAGCCCGAGCCCAATTTAAACCCGACAATTTTTTAATACGTGGGCCGTTATAACTGACTCTCTCAACTACAATTTGGAGTTGTTTGAACTACAGAAATCTGTTTAGAATTATCTTAATGAATAATGCAACAAGGACGAAACATATAAACTGGGTTGTTGTATTCAGAATGGAACGGATTGCAAATGGATCCGAATGAAGAAACGTAAAAAAGAAACCTCTACCCATACCTCCCTCAGCTGAATAGTGTGGGTAACAGATCAAGGCAGCAACATAATCAAAGCCCTGGAACTAGACAGTGGGGCTCGAAAGTTTGGGCACCCTAGGTAAAAATTTGTATTAATGTGCATAAAGAAGCCAAGAAAAGATGGAAAAATCTCCAAAAGGCATCAAATGACAGATTAGACATTCTTATAATATGTCAAAGTTAGATTTTATTTCCATCATTTACACTTTCAAAATAACAGAAAACAAAAAATGGCGTCTGCAAAAGTTTGGGCATCCTGCAGAGTTAATACCTTGTACTGCCCCCTTTGGCACGTATCACAGCTTGGAAACGCTTTTTGTAGCCAGCCAAGAGTCTTTCAGTTCTTGTTTGAGGTATCTTCGCCCATTCTTCCTTACAAAAGTCTTCCAGTTCTTTGAGATTTCTGGGCTGTCTGTCACGCACGGCTCTTTTAAGGTCTATACATAGATTTTCAATTCTGTTGAGGTCACTGTGAAGGCCATGGCAAAACCTTCAGTTTACGCCTCTTGATGTAATCCACCGTGGACTTTGAGGTGTGTTTAGGATCATTATCCATTTGTAGAAGCCATCCTCTCTTTAACTTCAGCTTTTTCACAGATGGCATCAAGTTAGCGTCCAAAATTTGCTGAAATTTTATTGAATCCATTTTTCCTTCTACTCGTGAAATGTTCCCTGTGCCACTGGCTGCAATACAACCCCAAAGCATGATTGATCCACCCCCATGCTCAACAGTTGGACAGAGGTTCTTTTCATTAAATTCTGTGCCCTTTTTTCTCCAAACGTGCCTTTGCACATTCCGGCCAAAAAGTTCTATTTTAACCTCATCGGTCCACAGAACTTGTTTCCACAATGCATCAGGCTTGTCTATATGTTCATTTGCAAACTTCAAACGCTGATTTTTGTGGTGAGGACGTAGAAGAGGTTTTCTTCTGATGACTCTTCCATGAAGACCATATTTGTTCAAGTATCTCTTTATAGTGGAATGGTGTACCACAACTCCAGTGTCTGCCAGATCTTTCTGGATGGATTGTGCAGTCAAACGTGGGTTTTGACTTGCTTTTCTCACAATCCTGTGAGCTGTTATGTCTGATATTTTTCTTGGTCTTCCAGATCTTGCTTTAACTTCCCCTGTTCCTGATGACTGCCATTTCTTAATCACATTCCGAACAGAGGATATTGGCATCTGAAAACGCTTTGCTATCTTCTTATAGCCTTCTCCTGCTTTGTGAGCGTCAACTATTTTCAGTTTCATTTTTCTAGACAACTGCTTAGAAGAACCCATGGTGCTGATTGTTGGGACAAGGTCAGATGAGTCTGGGCATTTAAAACCTTTGAGATTGACATCACCTGGTCTTTCCAGACGATGATTGAGAACAATCCATGACACTGTCAGGTCTCAGCTTTCCAAAGGGGGCGGTGCATGCTATAAACTCTGCAGGGTGCCCAAACTTTTGCAGACGCCATTTTTTGTTTTCTGTTATTTTGAAAGTGTAAATGATGGAAATACAATCTAACTTTTTTTTGACATATTATAAGAATGTCTAATCTATCATTTAATGCCTTTTGGAGATTTTTCCATCTTTTCTTGGCTTCTTTATGCACATTAATACAAATTTTTACCTGGGGTGCCCAAACTTTCGAGCCCCACTGTATAGGAGACTTTTCTTGTCTCGATCACCTAATTAATACTGTCCTTTACCACGGTCTGCATGCTGACGCACTGGCCGACAACGCGCCAGCTATAGGAGAGACCATATCTACTGCTAAACGACTCGTGAGATACCTGACACAATATGGCCTGGTTGCTACAGATGGGGGAGACACGATTTAGCGTACATATACCCAGAGTTACGGGAGAAGCTGGAGAGGCAGAGCTTAGGCAGAATAAGGCTAATAAAGTCATGATTTAAAAAACACAAATGCTTGATGAAGGGCCAGGCC
This sequence comes from Sander vitreus, assembly GCF_031162955.1. Classification (NCBI taxonomy): domain Eukaryota; kingdom Metazoa; phylum Chordata; class Actinopteri; order Perciformes; family Percidae; genus Sander; species Sander vitreus. The sequence continues at coordinate 38,371,969 of NC_135856.1, forward strand.
CGAGGATAGTGGCGGGAAATATCGGCTTGACCCAGCCCGCGGGTATTTGGTCTATATTCAATTTCACGGTAGAACATTAGTTTATTAACGTTAGTTTGATTTTGTAATGTGTTGGTATATGTCGATCTTAAATGATGTTTATGTTGAAATAAATACACCTGCACAAGTAGTTATGTATCTAGTTGCCATATGGATATAATGTGCAAAAATAGATATTCCAATCATTCGAACCTATGTGTTTTTTAGAAGGAACATTCAAATGACATTTTTGGCCAGTTTTGTGCATTGGATTGATCAGATGAGATGAAAAATGAGAAGAGTCTTCTGTGTGCACTCTCACAGTCGTTTGTTTGCTTTTCTCGCTAGCATTTTCAAGCTGAAAAGTCAATCAGATGGATTGGCTTTTCAGCTGACAGCCAACGCCGCCAAAAAAAGGTGGACGAAGGAGACGCGTGGCGACGGGGTGGGACACACTGCAAAAATTAGGGTGACGGGCATTCACCATCGCCCCAACTTGAGCCGACAGTCGCCTTGGTGTGTCAGGGCTTTTATTCTTTGCTCCCATCATAACTACTACAGCCACTAGAGGGCGGGGCCACTATAAACGTATATTTGAGCTGTAATTTCTGCTTGAACAAACGACCAATGGGGGCATTTTTCGGGCGAGGACAGTCTCACCCTATCATAAGGATGCACTCTGGCTCGCAGGGGACCAGTATCTGAATTTCCGATGAATTTCCAGTGTATGTAAATTCAGTGGACAATACATTTTTTATCTATCTGTCTATCTATCTATCTATCTATCTATCTATCTATCTATCTATCTATCTATCTATCTATCTATCTATCTATCTATCTATCTAATTCAGCAATACAGCTAGAAGCCCACCCACAACTGTTGTATTAAGATACAATGAAATATAGCAATGACACAAGCTGGTGGACCCATTTATCTAAAGTACCATATTACAGTAGGCTTAGTCTGGATCAATGACGGTTCATATACCGGATAGTTCCAGCGGCACCAGAAGAGCTTTCGGAAGTCCCTCACCCTCCGCTTTCTTTCTGTTTACGTTCCAAGCTCCAGTCGATTAGAGGAACAGCAACCGAAACCTACGAGCTACCAAGCTAATGTTACACGCTAAAAATTTGGAAAAAAATGTGAATCGTGCAACAAGGCATGCCTGCTTGGTTCTTTTGGGGAATGATTGTAAAGATTTAGAAAGAATATGTTGATGGCATTTACTCTAACTGGGACATTTGGGACCTATTGGTGGGGATTTGCTATGAGCAAAATATGCACAGCGATACACTGGTAAGAGCAAATGAGGTTAAACCATGTATCAGCTAATTTAAATGGCTCACATTACTGTATTGTGTGAACAGTTAACTTCAGTTAATATTATGTGGTGTTTTATTTATCGGGGTACAAATGTTCCATCAAAACAAGAACCACCGTCGCTGCATCCGGAGCTTAGCGACTACAGTAGGCTGTGAAGAGCAGGAGCTTGATGGTGTTTTAAGCCCCCAACCCAGGCACCTAACCCTAATCTTAACCCTAACCCTAACCATAACCATTGCCTAATCCTAGTGCGAGACGTTGGGGGCTTAAAACACCGATTAACAAAGCAGGACCTCAGTGACAACCAAAGCTCTGACCTTTGCAGTGAAAGTGTCAAGCTCTAGGACATAATTACACATATTTTTTTCCAGGAAGAAGAAAGGGCTCTGTGCTAGTGGAGTGATAGCAGGTGACCTAACATCTGAGTGAATCTGTGGCTGATAAAGGTATTTGTCCTGCGCAGGGCGACGGGGCGAGGACAAGCATCACGCTGGACTTCGGAGACGGCCACGCTGTCACCTACTCCAACGTGAGCTCCATTGAGGACGGGATCAAACACATCTACAAAGCTGTGGGAATCTACCGAGTGACTGCCACCGGGGAGAACAGCCTCGGCTCAGAGACCGTCATGCTCTACCTGCATGTAACATGTGAGGAGTTCTGTTAGACTTGTGTTTGCAAGTTTGCATATGTATTTATTTAGATAGGAGATTCTACGATTTCTGCACTCGTGCTTTTGGCTCGTTCTGCTTTCCACTTCTTTTTTCATCACAGAGTGCTGTCAGCTTGTACACAGTGTAGCACATACTGTGCTTTATCTCTTCACAGAACATGTTCCCCTCCCATAACCAAACAAACAAGTGAGATAGAACAAATCCCATCACACTTCCACTCAAGTCGGCTTATGCTTCACAGCCACTCAGCCTATACGGAAGCCACTGCAGCCTCATATGTAAAGGGGCTGACCACCCCCGGTGTATTCAGGGGGTGACAGATGTAACGGAGCTGACATATTGATCGGGGAGCGCCATTGCCCCCGCCAATCTGTCAATCCTATGTGCCAGCCAAACAAATAGAGCCACCGCAGGCTCAGGGGTGCCATGAATGAAAAATATCACACAGATGGCAGCTAACGGTCCCAGCGCAGGACAGATTTCTGAGAAGAGGAAAAAAGTCACCCTCCCCACCCAGCTACAAACTCCCTGTCCCTCTTTTTTTCTTCATTTGAAATAATAAAGTTGTGGCTTCCTTTTTGTTTCTTGTGTTTTTGCACATTTGCGACACAGTGCATAGAGTTCACTCTGTGATGTATCTGTGTTCCTGAGTAGGTCAGCTGGAGTATATCCATCTCTCAGCTCCCTTTGTGGCCGTGAGGAATAAGGAAGTGAACCTGACTGCTGTTCTTTGGCCCAGCCAAGTGGGAACAGTCACCTACATCTGGTGGATCGGAAATAACACAGAGGTACACTCAAGAATTTCCCAATTCTCTCTGAGCTTTTACTTTTGTTACTCCCGTTTGCATTTAAGTAGGTTGCTGACTCTTCTGCTCCAAAATGTGAGAATCATTATTTTGTTAAACTATTTTTTTTTGCATCCAGGTTGCAAAAAAATTGTGGCCTTGTTAATCAGCATCAGAGCATGCTGACGTATCAGACACCAAGCAGCCTAATTACTGATAGCCAGTCAAGTGTGTCTCTTATTCATTCTTACTCCAAACTCCAACTAAAGTCAGAAGCTGCTAGTCAACCCCACACAGTTACAATGTCAGAAAATATCTTGTCTATCCATGCATATAGTTTTAATTTTGTGCACACAGATTTTGAGAACTGTGCTTTTGAAACTTTGAAACTCAATACAATGGTGGGTGGAATTTTTATTTTTACTCATCAAAATGGTGCAAAATGATTATTGATGGAGAATATATATGACCATACGTTATCGGCGGACAACAGCAAATTTAAATAATTATGTATTATTTCGATCATTAAATTATAGCCGATTAATCGTTTTCACTGACTTTACAAGCGCAGCATCTGACCACTCTGATGCAGCAGGTGGCAGTATGCGCCAGTAAATGTATTGAGTATACATGTGACATGTGATTCATCGTTTCTGCTCTGATTCTTAAGGAGCTTCCTCAAATAGTAGAGTCGTTTCCCTCCAAATATAGCTCTGTAAACATGTGCTATTAATGGTCAATTCCTGGACTTAAGTGTGTCTGACTGATATGATGTCCAATACCTGGTAAGATTGAAAACAAGCCCATCCCCCAATATGTTAAAGCTTTAGTGTGTAACTTTCTGATATTAATAAACGTCCGTTACATTGAAGCCATTACCAAATGAGTTGCTACAAAGCTAATTAAAACTATCAGCTCCACACAACTCTCTCTGGATTTCTCAGTGTGACTATGTTCAGAAGATTGTGGCGTCTGGAGACTTTCCCGCACAGAAACTAGAGTGAAGATAATGACCTCTTCTGGGGAGTCCATCATGTTTTTTTTAATCCTCCGTGTCCTCCTTGGCTACTAGCAACTGTGTGGAGGAGGGGCGGGGGCGATGTCACGGAAGGCTTGTATCACGTGGACATGCCAACAGTGTTGTTGTCATTACTCAGAATTCCTCATGGGGGAGACAGAAAATATGCACCATGGCTTTAAAATAAGACAGAGTTACTAGGATAAGTAACTGTAAGTCCACAAATTATAAATGAAAAAAAAAACATTACTGTAATGTCTAAACACTGCTTAAGTTATGTGAGAAAATGTTTTTTTTTGTAATTTGTATAAACTAAACCTTTAAATGTTTACTTACAGAAAAAAAAAAAAACATACTTCCAAAATGTTAGTTGCATTTTAATACAATGTTATTTCACAGAAGAAACTGTAAGATGAATGAGACTAAAAGAAACAACCTCCATTTCTCTGGAGCCCTGTACAGTGTGTACAAATGCTCCAATCTCAGTCTTGTGTAAATGTGTTTGTTCAACACCAACAAGGGCCTTCCACAAGGACAGCCAGTTATGTCAGTTGGTCATAAACCGCGGCATAATTAGCATCTTATTGCTATTTAAAGAAGAAATGCAGATGTGAGTAATGATAGAAAGGAGCTGCTGGTGTCATGCAGGGAACTCTCTGCGGGCGCCGACACTTTATTCAGCACAGCACAGAATGTTGGCAAGCTCTCAAAGTATTCTCATGTGTGTGTGTGTGTGTGTGTGTGTGTGTGTGTGTGTGTGTGTGTGTGTGTGTGTGTGTGTATGAGAGAGAGTGTGTGTGTGTGAGTGTGTGAATATATTTACACACACTGTAAAAACAGGTGTAAATATCCTTCATTTAACATGAAAAAGACAAAAAATACCCAAGATTTCATGTCAAATTAAAGCTACAAACTATTGTAATTATGGAAAATAGATGTATATTTACAAGGAAGTTATTGTTCATTATTTTACAGTTTTTTTCTGGCACCCCAGCTGCCAGAATATTAACATTTCTTCATTTTTTACAGTGTATTTGTGAGTGCACCAGGAGGCTCACACCTCTGTAGTGTAAATAACAGCAGTGTGAGACCTGCCGTTGATAAGCGTATCTTACTCTGACTCTCTCTACCATCTCTATCTGTCTACATGTCTCTCTCTTTCTCCCCCAGCAGCCAGTAATCACCCTGGAGGGAAGTGTGGCGTGCACATTCTCCCGGGAAGGCATAAGTACAGTCACTGTACAGGTGTCTGCAGGAAATACTATTCTGCAGGACAGAAAAAGCATCGCTGTCCACGGTGAGCCCACTGCGTCACTCCTTCTCCACTTGGATTCTGTAGCTCTGGAAACACAAGATGGCTCCTTCACAATTTACTTAATAATGTAACAGATGTACATTTTAACAACCTGGGTCTTATTGTTGTTGTTGTTGTTTTGGCTAGTTAATCTATAGGTATTTATGATAATGTGATACCACTTTCTAAGGAGTCAGCTTTGACAAAGGGTTGTTGTTATGATAAAGATTTCTTATGAATGGCATATAAATAATGTATGAAGGAGGCCTATTAGTAAGCAATTTAGCAACTTTGACCGACTCTTTATTATGTATTATACTTACTCACGGAGTTTTCCTGTACAATAAAGTATCATTTAGGATTTTTGATAACACGTTTAGTGCTCAGCAAGGTGAGCGCACTTTCGGTTGTACCTCCAGATAAAGTAGTGGCAATACATTTCATAGTTCATAGACAACTAATCCATTCATCTTTGTAGCAATGAAGTACAATTTTCCTCAAAAGAAGGTGCTAGATTTTGGTCCACAAGAGCTGAATCTAAAGGAGAAACTCTTTGACTTTTCATTCAGTCATTAAATGCATTTACTATCTCACCCCTGCAGAATATTTCCGCTCTCATCTGCTCGCCTTCTCATCAAACCTGGACGACCACAACCCTGATGTAGCAGAATGGAGACTGGACGTGAGCCGAGTCATCAAGAACTCTCTGATTGAGGTAAAGCTCTCTCAGGTCTTTTCACGGAAACCGTCCCTTTACTCTCTGCTAAATACTGCCAGCGCTTGACTGGACCTCCAATGCTCTATTAGTGCAGTGTGACCTCCCTGAGGCTTTGAGACATGAATCAGACTTTTATGATGATAAATGACAAGGCAAGAGCAGTGAGAGAGGGAAAATTACAGTTCAAGAGCATGCCGATTGCATGGGCTCGCACGCACTTTGTGAGTTCAGGGCCGTACCGTTACAAGGTCTGGACGTTGTGTACAGAAGAATAAATGCCAGTATGTGCCTAATATGTTCTGCACCGAGCTAAAAGGACGCTTGGGAGACGAGTGATTTGCGACCTGTCAAAAGTAAGACATGATCGAAAAGCCAAGCATGCCATGGCAGGTACAGATTTTGCCTCATTAACTTAGTTTTTTACAGCATCATCGGAACGTCAATACTTTTTGGATTCCTAGCAACAAGCAATCTTGGCCTTGCATCATATTTTCACACGTTTTGATCCTGCAAAATCAGAATTGATGCCAAAAATATACGCAGCTGTTCAGTCTTCAGTGAACATGTCTGTTTTGTTATGTGTTACTGACATCATTTCGTCATGACAACCCCAGCCCAGAAGGCAGAACCCAAAAAAAATAATAATAAAAAGAAAACTTTCAGATGAAAATATGACATGCTAGTTTAAAACATTCACAAGAGTCACTGCAGCAAACCGTGCTGGAAGGAGAAGCAGAGGCTCTCCTTCCAGCAGGAATCAGTGACAACATTTGGTAAATTACAAGCTCTCTTTTTGTTTTACATTCGCCATACATGCACCATTTAATGTCTGAACAGGGCTGGTATGGGTTAAATGTTGCATGGATGGATTATGAGATGATGAGCCCATGAGCACAGACACATACAAGCCCTCAGCCGCTGGGCTCAGTATTGGCAGATACTAATATATGATACGCAAAGGCGTTTTATGATATAATGTACTTCAGTCAGTGTTGATGTGTAACCAATTTACCTCTTTGTTTTTCCTTTTGTCTGATGTGCACATAGGTGTAATTTATGGAGGGGGTGGGGGTTGATAGGGGTTGTTTTTGGCGCTTTTTCTGATATTTTTTTTACGCTTTTTTTTTAACGTTTGCTTTTTTGAGTTTGTTTCCCCCAAAGGTTTTGGCGCTTTTCTTTCTAGTTTATCTAATTTATCTATCTCAATCCCCCCAATGTTGAACCCAAAGTTACGCCCTTGGATATGCATAATGATTGCTTGATTTGTTTTAGAACTTAAAGCTGCACTAGCCAACATTTTTATATCAACTTATATTTTTATATTAATGCATCAAAAAAGTGTAATGTGAAAGGTGTCACTTATAGTAACAAACCCACAGATAATTAAATAAATAACAGCCAACTGCATTTCCCCGCAATACTGAAGAGCTTTTGAACTCATTGTTTTGGCTTTCTGGGCCACAAATTCCTCTCGTATCGTCCTCTCGTATCGTCCTCTCGTATCGTCCTCTCGTATCGTCTCTGTTTTCAGGCAAAATAAAACCCCAACAACAACAGAAAAAAACCCACTGTACATTACTTATTCAACATTATCAATATGAAAGGCAAGGGCTTCTTTGCATTTACATCTATTCATGTCCATCTATCAGATTACGAGTTATGTTAAAATTGGTTTTCATGCTTTCCATAATAACTGAATTCAACAGAAGAAATTACAAATGCTGTTTAGCAGAACAGAATGTAGCAGTAAAATGATGATGCCCTATAATCATCCTTAGTTTCCTTCACAGACTCATACTTTATTATAAATATTGTTGTATTTCCATCTTTACTACAGAGAGCACTGTCCCTTACTACTTTAGCAAAACAACTTTTTTCTCTCGCATGACTATTTTCCAGCGGTCTGTCCGGAGCTTAGCCCCGCCCATGACGATTGTGATTGGTTTAAAGAAATGCCAATAAACCAGAGCACGTTTTTCTCCCATTCCAGAATGCTGTGTGGACTAGCCAGACCTTCTTTCAGCGGGCTTTGGAGGAGGGTCTGGCAAAGCGAGACTAAGTCCACAGTAATAATTACAATATCAACATTTTGGTCACTCAGAGCTTCCCTTATGTGGATTTTACTGTGGAAATCAAACTGAAACTATAAAAAAGGGATGTATTTTCTACTAATCCCCTTTTTTCATTTACCTTGGTGTGGCTCAAATGTGACATGTTGTCTAAACAAATGTATACAGGAACTTTGTCTAAATAAATTACAATCTGAAATTGGCAAAAATTAAAAAAAACTGTCTGATGAAAGAATGACAGTACTCATACAGTACTCCCAGTCTGAAGGCTTTACACTGGCTTCCTGTCTCTAAAAGAATTGGTTTGAAAATACTACTGTTGGTTTATAAAGCATTGAATGGTTTATTTCTGACCTGCTGCTACACTATGACCCACCCAGACCTCTCAGGTGGTCTGGGACAGGTCTGCTTGTTGTCCCCAGAGTCAGAACTAAACAGGGGGAAGCAGCGTTCAGTTTCTATGCTCCACATATGTGGAACAAACTCCCAGAAAACTCTCAGTTCTTCAAGGCTGAAGACCTTTCTTTTTGATGCTGCCTTTCTTCAAATAACTGTTTATTTTCTTATACTGCACTGTAACTTTCATACCTGTGTTATTCTATTTTGACTGTTTTTTAGGGCTGTCAGCATTAACGCGTTAATCGCAATGCGATTAAGGGCCGAGCATAATACATTCATTTTTTTTAATCGCATGCCGGCATTTATTAATTTATTTTACACATCACTCGGCTTTGCGTCGTGCCTAACAGCTACTATTTTGACCCTTTGCAGCAGTGTTACTTATCATCAAGCTGCCACTTCCTCCTAACACATCCTGCTGCTGCAGGCTGCAGGCATGATGGAGAAACACAGCAGCAATAACTCTGAATGGAGCTTTTTATTTTCCAAAACTCCCAGACGGCTCGTAGACGAGTCAAAGCCATATGCACGTTGTGTAAAGCCAAATTAAAATGTCACCGAAGCATTACTCACTGACGTCCAGTGATGCAAGGTGATCACTGGACCTCAGTGAGTAATCAAAGTTATTTAGGAGTAACTAAACACTACATTGACTCTAGATTCAAATGTGTGACTAGATTCACACATTTTCTTTTGTTTACAGTAAATAAATAAATAATAAAACAAACACAAATCTTAAAGTCAAGTTCATAAAGTCACTTTATTTACATTTATTTGATTCCCAATCAAGATCCACTGGTAAGAATGGCTTCCATTGTTAATATGGACTTAAAAACAATGCAAAGCAAAATAATAGAATTTTAATCATGTGATAAAATATGTGATTAATCGCGATTAACTATAGAAATTCAGCGATTAATCGCGATTAAAAAAATGAATCGTTTGACAGCCCTACTATTTTTATATTCCCTTTAACAAATGTTTTCAAAAAGTCTTGACACTGTAATGTGTTATACAAGTGAAGCTGTTTTGTCTTACAGACAGGGGCTTTAGGGGTTATTCTACTGTGCTGACTGTGCATTTTAACATCAGTTTGGACCATCATGTTAGGTAACTACAAAGACACCACCACTCTGAGAAAACTTGTTTTAATGCTGAGCCACAGGGCCATTACTACAAAGGTGAGGCAGTAGAACAAATGAAATTGGATATTTATCTATAGAAAAGCAGACATTAGGCGCCCAGATAGCTCAGTTGGTACAGTGGGCGCCCATATATAGAGGTTTACTCCTCGACGCAGCGGGCCAGGGTTCAACTCCGACCTGCGGCCCTTTGCTGCGTGTCGTTCCCCCCTCTCTCTCTCCCCTTTCATGTCTTCAGCTGTCCTGTCAAAATAAAGGCTGAAAATGCCCCAAAAAATAATCTAAAAGAAAAGCAGATATTTCCAAAATGCAGTATCAATAACTTTTGAAAATTAGAGATTCATGCGAACACTATTTTCTGAACATGGCTCAGAATTATTGTCTGAGTGATCTAGGTATCGGGATTGTAACTTTAGTTCCACGATGCTGTGGTATTCCTAGGGCAGAACGCCTTAGCTCACAATAGATTAACAAAGACTTTTTTTTAGCAATTCCTTTTTAGGGGTGCCGGGATCAAGTTTAATCTAAGAAAAAAAGGCTTGAATCGCCCCAGACAGACAAGTATGACTGTAAGCAGGCCAACCCGTTCTCACTCCCAACTCTAAAAATATGGACGCTTGGTCAGTGGCTGTCAGCGTCAAATACGACGCAATAAGCACCTTCAGTGTGTGGATGGAACGCACCGGGTGTGTGAAGATGACGTAGTATTAAGAGCAACAACGGCAGTGAGTAGTATGAAAGGCCGAAATGAAAGGTTGGTTGGGGTGGTCATGTAAACGCACATTTTATAAGCCCACCCACGATCTTTTCCTAAACCTATACTGCGTCAAAAGTGATGACGATAGTCCCGACCCAGCGCGTTTAGATCTGACGTCTTTGGCGTTAATAACAACCCCAAAGTCACCTGACCAAGCATCCGCGATGGGGGAGTGAGAATGTGTTGAGCAGGCATACGATGGCAGCTGTCAATACTTGACAGTTTTCCACACTCAGTGCTACGAGTCTCATAGGAATGAGCTTTTGAACTGCTTCCCCCTCTCGTTCCCCTACAGGCCACAGGCGTGCGAGAGGATCGGCTTCTGGTCACCGTCCTCCCAGGTTTACCCACAGCAGCAGAGTTCTTCCTTCTGCCTGACAAACAGCTGACTGTGGGGAAAGCAGAGAAGAGCTACGCTCATTTAGATCAGGTGAGACACCAACTGCTGCTTCCTTTTTTCCAGCCCCGAGACAGTTTTTGTGTAGGTGGATGGATTTCCCCTCGTTATCCCCATTGAAATTCTACCATAACACCATGCACAAGTTTGAAACATGGTTTCCTTTTTTTCTGTTTTTGTGAGTCACAGGTTGATCCTTTTTTTTTTTTCTTCCAGCAGCAGCTTGTCCATTACAGTAATTGCTCCCTGAGAAATAAATCCCAAATTGAAGTTCCTCCTTCCTCCACCAGATGTCAGTATGGCTCTGTTGAAGCATGTCCAGGTCTTTCCATGAGTCTAATTCTAGAACACGCCTGAGGAATCTCTGCAATAGACTCATCAATAAGCCTGACAAGTATTAACAAGTTATCAGGGGGAAATGTTTTCAAACTCCCTCAAGTCACATCCTGTGGGTTGTTGAGGTGGGAGGAGGGTTGGGGGGGTGTAGAGTCTCAAGCCTCCAGAGCCAGACAAAGAAATTGTCATGGTTGATCAGTTCACTAAATCACCGGCGTATCAAGATGGACTGAATTAGCTCTGAGCCTCACGTAATAGATAATGACTGATATAATGATGTTGGATCTGCTCTCCGTGGGAAGAAATCCACGGGCGTGTGTAGGGTAGGAAACTGGGAGGGAAATCAATTTGATTTCCCCCACACACACACACACACACACACACACACACACACACACACACCTGGTTGATCTCCTGAAAAGATCCTCTCCCTTACAAGGCAGCGATACATCCTCATTCAAGGTCGGCATCTTAAAAGTGTGTTATAGATTTACTGACCCTGGTATACAGTGGGAAAAAGTAATTAGTCATAGCACAGTCTAAATTCAAACGCCTAAGAAATGTAAAGGGGAGAATGAAGCACTACAGAAATTACTCATATCACAATTCATTTGTCAAATGAGGCAGATAAGACAAATGAAGCCTCTGCAGAGGGGAAAAAAAACAGGATCTGCAGAGAGAAAATGGCAGCTTTTGTTTAGTTTGGTGTTTTCTCTATGCAGCTCCACATATGCTTGTTTAATGAGCGCACATTACATAGAGAAATGTTATGGTATTGGATTATCATTTTCAGATTGTGTTTAAGTGTTAAAGCCCCGGGATAGAGATGTGTAATTGCGTGAATGAAAGGATCTATGTGGGGAAATAGATTGAGAGCGAATGAGACTGAACTCTGGCTTTCTTTCTTATCTTTGGGGTCAGGGTATTCTGCCCGATTTATATGAAAGTTAGACGTTTCAGTGCAGAAGGTTGCATGCCAGTCTGGAAAGCAGAGATCAAGTGAGGCTGCATCCTATGCATTATGAATCAGAGTAGAAAGGTCCCACAGACAAAGAGACTCTTACATAAACAGGAAGGCTCAGATGGGGTTGTTGGTGGAGGCAGTGAGGTTTCTTTGGGTCATGGGCATCAGAGTGGCCATTTTTATGCTTTAATAAACTTCAGTCAGTGTTGCTAAGATGTTGCTATGTAACCACTCTTTGTGTTATCTTTTGTCTGATGTGCACAATGTTGTCATGATTGTTTGATTTATTTTAGAATGTAAAGCTGCACTAGCCAATATTTTTAAATTAACAATGCATCAAAATGTGAAAGGTAGCACATATAGTAACAAACCTACAGGGAATTATCCGAAAACTGCATTTTCCCGCAGACAGGGGCGGGGCTAGAAGGGGGGGCACAGAGTGTCCATGTGGCCGGGGCGGCTGTGGCTCAGGTACATCTACCAATCAGAAGGTTGGTAGTTCGATCCCTGGCCCTGCAGTCCCATGTCAAAGTGTCCTTGGGCAAGACACTGAACCCTGAATTGCTCCTGTTGCTGCTCCATCGGAGTGTAAATGTGTGTGAATGTTTATCTGATGAGTAGGGGGCACCTTGTACGCCTCGGCACCAGTGTGTGAATGGTGAACGGTTCTACTACTATATATATGTTAAAGCACTTTGAGTAGTCGTTAAGACTAGAAAAGCGCTATATAAATACAGTCCATTTAACGCCCCCCCCTGAAATATGATTGCCCCCCCGGTGTGTCCCCCCCAAAAAAAATCCATTGGGCTAGAGTGCTGTCAATCTGACAATTGTGATTTCCATTGGATCAGGGTCTATCACTTGGCTGCCTGTTCTGCCAATCTTCCCAGCCCTTGTCACATGACCAATTAATGTTTCCATGGTGACTATCCAAAATTCTGACACCAGGGATACAGCACTGGAATTGTTTTTTTTAGTGACAGACTGAGCCTGTAGAAAATCTGTACTGTATTCGGATATACAATTTGTTTAAAATGAAAACAAGTGAAACTAATAATGAATGGGCTGTTTTATTTAGCAGAATTACATTATGTTGTTCTATCCTATCCAATATTTCCTATATTTCTAAGCAGATTTTCTATGCCCCCCGGGCCCCCCCTTACTGGTTAGTGATAAAAATGACTTCTGGTATTTTGTCCATCCTCTGTACTTGACCATCATATTAATTAGGATCATATTACGCCGGAGCCTTCGTCTTCTGTGTTTCTCTGTTATGTACTCCAGCCTAGTCTTTAAACGCCGCCGTTCAAACTCCTTTGTGAGGATCCCAGCAAAGCACAACAGGAACATTCCGATGGCCTCCTCCATGCTGCTTTGTTGTTGTTGTATGTGGCGCTAAGGTCTAGTGACGATGCTATAAAGACCGTTGCAGTGCTTGCGTCACTCCCTTACCCCTCCTACCAGTCCCTATGGCCACTGGGCCAGTGGGAATGCAAACGAAAAAAAAGATTTTGGGGGAGAGTAGTTCTTAGAACTGCTTAGAAATGTACTTTTCCTCTAAAAAGTACAAGTACTATCCAGTTGGAAAGCACCTAATCATTCACAAACTGACTAGGCAGACATTTAAACCAGAACATCTTCGGAAGTGCAAGTGATATTTTTCAGTCTGACATTAAAACATTGGATAAATCTGTGTAAAGATTGATCAGGACAACAAACAAATTGTTCTGAAATGTCAGAACAGAGTTCATAAACAACGAGTCAAAACCAGAGATAGATGAGACTTAGGTGTCTTCCCTCAATAGTTACATTCAGGGTGCGATTTTCCGGGGGGGAGGCATGGAATTTTCCCAGAGATGGGAAGTAACGAAGTACAAATACTTTGTTACTGTACTCAAGTAGATTTTTCAGATATTTTTACTTTACTTTACTATTTATTTTTGTGCCAACTTTTTACTTTTACTCCTTACATTTTCAACACTAATATCGGTACTTTCTACTCTTTACATTTTACAAAATTGGCTCGTTACTTGAGTTTCAAATAATTTCAGTGGAGATTCCGTTATTATTTTTTGCGTCATCAATACCGAATTCAATCTAATTGGATGGGAACATACGTTGCACTTGACGCCACTACAAGACGACTCGACAGATTCGGCGTTATTCATTCGCGGCAAATCATTGTGGCTTGATGGCGGTAACGTTAAGAGAAAGATTAAAAAAGAGAAACTGGATCTATGAATTCACAGAATCACAATTGAATTCATATCTTGCTATTCAGTCAGAATCTTATTAACCTGGAGTCCCAGTCTCTGTCACAATAATCATATATGTCATGTTTTAGGCCTATTGGCAGACAGCCATTTAAAATGTAGGCAATGGCAGGTAGCTTTGCATAAAATTCGCAAGGCTACTTTTACTTTTATACTTTAAGTACATTTCCAAGCCTGTACTTTGTTACTTTTACTTGAGTAAAGAAGTTAAATCAGTACTTCTACTTTTACCAGAGTATTTTTTAACACAAGTATCTGTACTTCTACTTGAGTACGGGAAGTGAGTACTTTTGCCATCTCTGGATTTTCCCCCTTTCTGGTCTACATATGGGGACAAAATGTACCCCCCCATCAAAGGGATCAATACTACTTCACCAATAGAGCCTATATTATATACCTAAAATAGAAGTATTTTAAACTAAGTAAAGCGCTGTAACGTGAACAGTCTTTAGTGCCAAAGAATGTTAAAATCCGAGCAGCGGCTGCTGGTTGTATTTAGCCTCTACAGAGTTCCGGGACGCCGGATACCAGCAGCAGTTGTTTAGCCGCCAACAGGTGACTGTGAGCCGGGTACAGGCATCGCCAGATTACGGTCCTTTCAGGGGCCATGGAAGTTGAGTTCAGCCAGACAAAGTGGGCGTCATGTGGCGATGACAGTTAAGTTTAGGCACCAAAACGACTAGTTAAGTTTAGGGAAAAGATCGTGGTTTGGATTAAAACATTCCCTAAGTGAACTGCTCTCTACAGCCTGGCCGAGTGGCACTATATCCATGGTGGTATTGAAAGGGGGATTTAATTCTTGCATGTTTTGTTTTGTTGTGCATGATCAAAAATGCACAACAAATTTTGTCTACAAAATAAAACTATATGTTCAAATATTGTCTCCCCTCTGTGTCCCAACAGCTCTCTGAGGTTTTGCTCAACGCCTTAAATCAAAACCTTGTCCAGTTCACGTTGCGGCCAGGGGTCCAAGTCACCGTGTATGCAGCGCACTTATCAGCAGGTAAACAAACACAGCTGACGGTGTACGTTTAGAGCTTCCCAGGAGGGCTTTTGTACTTCATGTAATAGGTGGGACAGAACATAAAGCATGCATCCTATCAGGAGACCTAGATACAGTGGACAGTCAGGTATATTACTATTATTTTTTGCTGCCCCCGTCAACTAATAACCCTGTGTCTGATTGGCTCCCACCATGTAGCTACACAGAGACATTCAGAGAGTGAGCATCGTTACAAGTATGTGTGCCTCTTCCTATTGTGGATGCTGCTACTGTCCTAAAGAGGCTTATAAAATAAAGAGTAAGAGAAGTCAATACTACTGTAATTTTTGATGATTCATCTATTATTTACATGACTGAATAACTAGTGGACGAAACATCCGTGACGTCACCCATTGGTTTGTGCACTGCTGTTTTGAAGGACGTGACGATTTTTGACGAGAGTGTGGAGCTGGGGAGGATGACGCAGACAATCCAGTGTTGTTTGTGGTTGCAATGGCGCTGTGCTAAGCTAAACGCTAAAGAGGGAAAGTTGCCGATTTTTGACCCTTCTGAAGCGAGTCATCCAGCAGAGATTTGCCACTGACCTCCGGGTACTGCCGCCATTCATCTGCATGTTGAACACAAAATCTGCAAATTTTCCCTTAAGGTACCAGCTAATGCTAGCAGGAGCTAGCTATCTTGATTGGTAGAATGCTGAACAAGAAATCCTTAGGCAACCAAAACGTTTCAATCAACATTTGATGAAATAAAAACACACAGTGCGAGGGTCAAAGTTTAAGATGAAAACACGGACAACACCCAAACCCAAGTTTACTGCTATTTTAATGTACACAGTGCCATGGTCAGCATTGCAAAGCTCTGATTGACCGATTGGCGTGTATCCACGCCCTAAACCATCCCCTGCTTTATCGTCTATTTAAAAATCAATGGGACCATATTATGCAAAATGAACATCATGCTGTATTGAAGTAGACTTGAAACTAGCGATTGAGACCATAAACTCATTAGGAAAATGTTTACTGAGGTAATAAATCAAGTGAGAAGTAGGCTCATTTTCTCATAGACTCCTTTTTGGAGCCAGTGGAGTCACCCCCTGCTGGAAATTAGATAGAATGCAGCTTTAAGGCACTTTCGCATTGTCTTAATTTTTTCCGGCCCGGAAGCTTCGTCCATTATTTTTACAGTCTATTATAATTTATATAGGTGTCAATTATCCTGTTGACTGCTCATTGCATGATTTAGCTAGGTGGAAATACAGGTGGAGATAGTGTGTTGTGTTGCTTATACTCTGTGGCTCTTGTCTCCCTGTCTCTGCAGCGCCCCTAGTGGACACCAGCGAGAACCACAGTGGCTCTGCCATGCTAATGCTGTTATCAGTAGTGGTTGTGGGTTTAGCTGTATTTGTCATCTACAAATTCAAGAGGTAAAGTGTTCATGAAATGTCATGTCTATAATCGTCAGGCTGTACGTGATGGCGGGAGGGAGGTGGTGAAAGGTGTCATAGCGTCCTGACAGCTCAGTAAACAAAAGCTGCCGGCGAGGCTACAGAAAAGGCTGATAGTTACCTGTCAAAAGACTACGCCGGCATATCCAGTGCTGCTCATTGGAGAATTGGCTTTGTACTTTGTAATCTGTGGGAATTTGTCAGGTCATTCTCTGCAAAAGAAATGTCAGTCAGCCTTCAAAAATAAGCCCTTCAAACGTAGGCAGTTGACCTTTCTGAAATGTTAAATTATTTCCAAGGTGCAGTTTCAAGGGAAAAGGGTACGAAGGGTCCAGAAGATTTACAGACAGAATAAAACTTCAGCTTGTCCGCTGTTCAAAAAAGGATCCCGTCACCTTCCCAAACCCCCAGCAGGAACTGGCCTCTGTAAAAACAGCAATTCAAGCCGGAGGTCGTTGTTCAAGGAGTTACCAAAGGACTCCCCCGTGCACGGTGTTTCAGGACCCAAAACCTGGAAGGGGGGGAAGGATGTTGGGAACGGCTCAAAGGACCAAGTTGTTAAGATAATTATTAATCAAGGAATGGACAGAATCACTGAAATTGTCTCAAAGTTTGTTTACTTGCAAGTAGAGTCAGTTTTACAGCACTCGCAGCATAAGTACAGAAAATGACTCACTAAAGCTTTCAACAGTAGGTTTTTTATGAGTAAAATACAGTCATAATACAAAAGACGATGTTTTCTCTTATTTCTGGTCAGGCAGGGCATCTCCTCCTCATGAGCATTCTGTGTTCTTCACAAGGTTAGGAAGTGGCTCCCATGTTTATCTCGTGTTATCAATATTTTGGCTTTCTACCATGCAAACAGTTTAATATTAACAGATACAAGAAGAGTATCATAGTTTTTCTAACACAGACCTTATCGCTTTGAGTATTTGTGTAAATAGGGATTTACATGCAAATGTGCTAAATCGTATCATCAGAAGTTAAGTAAACAAGACAAGGTGGTACAAAGCATATTAGTGATCCCCTGGTTGTGTCCTTGCTCTCTTTGTTTTAGTTAGGCTGCTGTTTTTATCCCTTTGCCTCACTGTAACTCTTTCCTCAAGGAAGATCCCAGGCCTCAACGTCTATGCGCAGATGCAGAACGAAAAAGAACAAGAAATGATGAGTCCAGCTAATCCAACAGGGGCCACGCCCAGCTCACAGCGGGACTTGGTTCATTCTTTGGAGATTCTGGACACAGAATTTAACTCACGGCCCATAGGTAAATATCCACTTGGTTTGACTCTTATCTGTGGCTGGCATTTTAATTTAGTTTTCTCCATTGCTTATTTCATACCATTGTGTGTTGTTTCATGAGACTCATCCTGTGCTTTTTGTTGTGTGTTCCTCAGAAGGGAAATGGTCCGGTCAAGGGGTGAAAGGCAGCTAAGCAAAAATAAGTATGATGAAAAGTACAGCTGCTTCTCAGTAGTACAGAAACTACATTGTTCTCCTCAGTACTGTCACCCTTTAACGACCTGAGAATACAGATGGGTGACAAATACAAGAAAAATCCAACATGAAGTGTCCTAGTAAGACGTGAGAAAGTTCAGCAGATCTGGTGAAGGCCACAGCATATGATTCATATCATTTTCATATAATTATCAAATCATTTAGTAAAATCCTCGTGCCCTGTGTGGAAACATCTGCATTTTCATGTGTCTATGCTCATGTATTTAGGTTTTTCCTGTAATTCGTCACCCATCTGTATATTCTGATATCATATTTGGCCTAACATGTCTGTTGTTACCCCAACTCTTCAATGTATGAATAGAGTCTTTTATTCAGGTTTTCAGTTTTAGTTGACTTGTCTGGTCAAATAAGCACACTCATCCATATTTTTACATTAACAATGGCTCAAATTGCTGTGTAATGAGGAAAGGTGTCAGCTGTAGTGTTAAACCCCGGAGACTTATTACCAACTCTGCAGTTTCCCACATCTCTGCCCAGCTTTTTAGCCTCTTTTAGCCTATTTTTTTGTTTTATTCTGGCGTCACAAATTCCTCTTTTTTCAACCTTGATTCCTGCTGCAGCAGGCAGCTGTTTTTAGTGGAACAGCTTTGTCTGCCTGCATACTGGAGAGTAGCATTCAGACAAAGTTAGCAGTGAGTTTAAAGGTCCCATATCATGCTCATTTTCATATTCATACTTGTATTTTGGGTTTGTACTAGAACATGTTTACATGCTTTAATGTTCATCATTTTTTCTCATACTGTCTGTCTGAATATACCTGTATTCACCCTCTGTCTGAAATGGTCTGTTTTAGCGCCTGTCGCTTTAAGACCTCCTCCCTAAAAAGCCTGATCTGTTCTGATTGGTTTCCCGTTCTTCCACATCTGTGCTCTCAGCGTCTCTGCACCATCATTGCAGCCGGGGAATGACTGTAACGGCACTGTAGTGCCACTTTCTACCTATATATATTATATTTGTGACATGACCACCATACAGAAGTCCTGACGGCTCGTTTAAAGGCACAGTTTCTGAATACAGGCTGTGTGCATTTCTCTGTGGATTGAGCTTTTTTTTTTTATACTTTTACAGTATGTATATGTGCCTTGACCTAATAATCAAGTTTGATAATTAAAAAAGACATGGAAATCATACTGTTTACAGGGACCTTTAAAGCAGCTAGAGAGACAGATATTGTTCTCAGGAGTTGGTGGAGACCAAAACAGAAGTAAAAGGAGAATGGATTGAACTTTTATCTAGTGACCAAAAACACGACTACAAATGAATACTAAAGTTGCTTAATGTTTGCTGGATGTATAAATAGGCTAAGATGCTTAAGTGTTTCCTTTTAAATATGTCAGATGTTGTGTTTTCAACTTGTTTCCCTGCCACCAAGGGTCCAATAATCAATAAATGCAGCTTTAATGTATGTATTACTTACTGTAATACAACCAGCTAATTGTCCTAGCTTCTAGTACGAATGTCCTCTAATACCTGTTTTTTTCTCCGTCCTGTTTATCCCCAGGATGTATGAAACCTCATGTACATGTGAAATTCTCCACAGAACTCCCCACGTACATCGTCTAAACTCTGGACTGGATTACCACTGGATTTTTGTTTTACCATTTGGGACACAATGGTTTTGAGCTTTATACCTGTGCATGTTGGACCCTGCTGACACATACTGTGCTCTGTTGAAACCAGAAGAAACTGTGTACAGGTTTTTCATTTTCTTTCAACATATGTCTGATAAATTAAACATTTAAAAAAAATCCCATTTATTTATACAAGTCAGATACATAATTCAGAGGGAACGACAGCATGAACTGGAGATGGTAAAAAATTAAATAAGCAACAATGTTTTGGTTTGGCTTACATGTCTGAGATTGGTTTGCTGTTCTATGAAGCTAACAGCAGCAGTGTGTTATTTATTATTCATATGAATATACTTTTATGAAGTATGTTATTGAAGTGAATTACACATTTATTTTGAAATCAATGTCTATGTTATAAATTTGTGTATTTTAATAACAAATGTCATACTAAACAGAAATGCTGTTATAAAATATGAATAGGGTACTTCAAAGCTTTTTGTCTATTGTCTCTTGGAAAGCTGATTTATGGCACAATACACATTTTCTACTGAGATGGGTTTTTTTCTGATTTTAATTTATTAACAAAAATACAGGGTTTTGTTTTCTGGATTAATTTAACCTTTGCTGTTAATCTAATGCTTCTGGTACTATTTATGATACATACCAGTTTGTAAAATGTTTTGTGCTTCAAAATAAGAGACCACTTGATAGCTAAGGTGCTACACTGCACCTTCCGACTGCAAGTGATCCCCAAATATTACACCTTTTAGAAATAGCAGAAGAAACCGGGTGACAGGAGGACTATCCCACAAAGAAAAGTAGGCCAACGTGGTCCTCAACCACACCCCAATCACAGCCATCATCCCTACTGCAGGCAGAGTACAATTTATCAAAGCTCAGATTTAAGGTGGCAGTTGGAATGAGATACAACTACTTTGTGGGAGAATCCAAAGAGCATGGCAGCAAGAAAGAGAGAGACAGAGAGAGAGAGAGAGAGGTTAAGAGAGATGGAAGAGTGCTTTTTGGGGCCATGGCGCATTAAGAGTGTTCTATTGGACAGAATAAAAAGAGGTTGACTTCTTGAATACTTAATGTGGCCAGTCAAGCTCAAGGCTGGCTAAGGTTGGTGACACATTTAGGCTAATGTCCTGGCCCCCTCTCCAGTAGAAGCCATCTTCATCCTAGCTCATTTAACTGCACTGTAGGAGCAGGAGAACTAGAGTGCAGATGCTACCAGGCTACACGGATGGTTAGCTTGTTCAGAGGACTGTCAAGCCCTGTGGTACTTTGTGTGCGAAATCTGACAGATGTAAATGCCTGATTGATGCCTTTCAAATCTTCAGAGGCAACCCTCCAGGATTAGTTTTCACTCTTTTTACTTTGTGGAGATGTGTAAATACAGAGGGAGTGTGGTTTTATCAACTTCGGCTGATCTTTTCTACAATTGTTCAGTTGTAGCTGTACAGAAATTGCCACCGTAGATATACATACACAATCAGTATAGAACGTAACCATGCACCATACATGAGAGCAAAAAAAAATAAACTGGACTTTCAACCGAGAGGTTGGTGTTGGTGTCCCGTGTGAAACCAAAAGTCAACGTTGACTTTTTGTTTAAATTGTGTGGGCTACGTAAGTTAACGTTCTTACGTAACGTTCCTTATGTAATGTTCTTAACTAACGCCACAAACATAGATATTTTAACCCAAACCATGATCTTTTCCTAAACCTAATCAAGCAGTTTTGTTGCCTAAACTTAACTAAGTAACTTTAGTCTTGTTTGAACTGACAACGGGACTCCCAGAGCATTGAAAAGTAATACCAAGTGGTCCTGACCAAGCTGACGGCGACCGTTACAATGTGAATAGATGATAACGGCCTTCTGAACCTTCTAGTACGTGGAACAGGCCCCTTCTAAACCATATCTATGAGGCAGATAACCACTGATAACACCTTTTGAATGGCGTGTTGACATTCGAAACGGGTGGAATATGTAGGTGTCAAAAGTAAAATAATTCAAATGAGGGATCATTCTTGGTAGCTCTATATTGAAAATATCTGTGGAGAACAACATTATTCTGAACTCTGGGATTGCTCTGTAGTAGGAGTCTTGTCTTTAAGATTACCAGTACAAACAAATATGAAGTGATGCTTTTGACACAAAGTCACGTAAATTGTTGAAGTAAGTGGTAGGTTCCAGAACCTCGGGGGGACCCAAGGTGTGTATTTAATTGAAATGATAAAGGAATTAAGGGAACATTTGCAAGAATTGGGAAGCCTTTGACCGTGACGATCAGCTTTTCCTCCATGTTGTTTTAAAGTGCTCGTATTATGCTCATTTTCAGGTTCATAATTGTATTTAGAGGTTATATCAGAATAGGTTCACATGGTATAATTTTCAAAAAACACCATATTTTTGTTGTACTGCACATTGCTGCAGCTCCTCTTTTCAACCTGTGTGTTGAGCTCTCTGTTTTAGCTACAGAGTGAGACATCTCACTTCTGTAAGATCTTTGTTGGGAGTCACACATGAGCAGTACCTAGGTAAGGACTACTAGCCAGTCAGGAGCAGAGTGTGAGGGCGTGCCCTGACAGTACCTAGGTAAGGACTACTAGCCAGTCAGGAGCAGAGTATGAGGGCGTGCCCTGACAGTACCTAGGTAAGGACTACTAGCCAGTCAGGAGCAGAGTATGAGGGCGTGCCCTGACAGTACCTAGGTAAGGACTACTAGCCAGTCAGAAGCAGAGTATGAGGGCGTGCCCTGACAGTACCTAGGTAAGGACTACTAGCCAGTCAGAAGCAGAGGATGAGGGCGTGCCCTGACAGTACCCAGGTAAGGACTACTAGCCAGTCAGAAGCAGAGTATGAGGGCGTGCCCTGACAGTACCTAGGTAAGGACTACTAGCCAGTCAGAAGCAGAGTATGAGGGCGTGCCCTGACAGTACCTAGGTAAGGACTACTAGCCAGTCAGAAGCAGAGGATGAGGGCGTGCCATGCTAGCAGCTAGGCGAGCATTATAACGTGTGTTCCAAAGTGACCACGTTTGTCTCTGAAGTAAATGCTGGACTACAATAGAGCTGTTTGGAGCAGTTGGTGAACAGTGTTTTCTGCTAGAGATGGTAAGTCCCTTTGGGATGGATTTTGGGCTATTTCACTTTGTAAACCTTTAACATGCACAGAAAAGATGTAAAAAGGGAAAAAGCCAAAAAGCATAATATGACCACTTTAAGTTCTTTTTTTTTAGTTGAATGGCATTGTTAAAGTTGAACCAAATGTTGCGCTACTGAGCAACATTTAAGTCCATGTGCGTAAATGGGGCACGATATGAGACCGCCGGTGTGCATTGCATTTTTTTTTGTTTGTATTCCAAAGCTGCATACTAAGATGATTTGGTGACAACTCTTCCTTAATCTTCATTTCCATTGTATCTGTGTGTGTTCCATCTGAAGTTGCAGGACAGAATTGCACTCAGCTACAAGGGGATTAATCTTGTTCCATTGCATGATGTATAGGGGTATTTTTTATACTCGTGATTGGATTTTTGTAAATCAGCAACATCAATGACATGTCTAGGAATGTAGCAATACAATACAATAATTGGATTTTCTATGGTTAAGGAAATTAAGGATTTATTTTCAGGATTTGCAAAGTAAGGATGTAAAGTACTGAGTACGGATTTAGTTCACGTTTCAGATTTAGATAAGGGGTTCTGGCTCTGATATTAACAGCTTGAGGGAGACATACAGTAGACCGTAACTCCAAACCCACGGTCAGAAACAACGTAGTACTAATCCTAACCTTAAAGGGTAACCCTATTTTCCCATGTTTTGTATCTAACTGACTAATGGGAGCCAGCATGTTTCCACATGTAAATGGTTGAATTAGGTTTTTTTCCCCAACCAAACCAGAGTGGTGATTGTTGGAACAGTGGAAAGATGAACCAAGACGGCTTTTGGTAGTTTTATTTAGTTTCTGTCCACTTTGAATGAAGTGTGTTTTACAATGAAAAAATGACTGATTATTTAAATGGAGTCTGGTGGGTTTGGTGATAGTAATTTCTGGGCTGTTTCTTTTTAATCTTACTCTTTAACAGAAAGGTCGACCTCCGAAGGGATCCTTTCCATAATGTTATCAGACACTTAGAATAATAATCTGAGCCTGTCAGCGGCAAAACAAATACTTTTTGTGGACGTAAATTGAAGTTGATCAATTGCCTTATTAACTTACATTGTAGCTTTTTTTGCCACTGCCGACTGCAGAGATCTCTCTTAATACTGGACCGATATCAAAGATTGTTGTTCCCATCATCGTCACTTAGACACAAACACATAGGAAAATAGGGTCCATGTTTAACCCCAGGGAACAGGAAATGATGCAGTCCAGACCGGATCAGGAGGTCAGTCATTATAAAGGCAACTTCTGTCTTTGGGTTTCACTGGAAGGAGGACAGGAGGCATCTCTGGCCTCCTGGTTAGGAGGAGCTGTGATGTGACAGCACCTGAGAGTGTAGGACACAGTATCAAGTTGTAGACTAGCTTTGAGCTACTCTCTGTCTCTCTGTCTCTGTCTCTCCCTCTCTCTCTCTCTCTCTCTCTCTCTCTCTCTCTCTCTCTCTCTCCTCAGCCCCGCAGAATTAGCAAGATTATTTTTGTAGAGAAATATTAATAACAAAAAAAAAGTTTTATTACTGTACAGCTTTTGTATAAGAACAGACGGTAAGGTGTTACAGTGTTATTGTTTGACCTCAACTGTGCTGTGTGTAATTGTTTGATGCATTTATAATCATATTTATTAAATGGAAAGACGTCTGTTAACTGTGTTCTCATTTTCTTACAATATTTGTAAAGAAATACTATGTATTTGAGTAAGTAATATTCAACCTATAAAGAAAACAAAACAAGCATGTGTTTGTATTTTCTTCGACACAAACACATTATTTACATGTATTTTTAGATTTGCAAACATGTAACAAACTTATGGGAGCTCAAAGGTCCGCTCAGTTTTTTTTTAGCTTTCAATTGCATATTACTGTCCCGCTCAGAGAATAGAGTTGGCCCAGTTGTCCAGTTGTCCACACTTAGTTCGATTGATGGTCAATTGATGACACCTTTCCCAGCTCTTTTGCTGAAGAAATCCATTGATGTGATTGAAATTCCAGAAAATAATAGTAAGTAGACCTCAGAGATTAGGTTATGTTGCTACCATTTATACAATGCTTCCAAAGAATCAATACTGTATTAAGTAGCCTTTTAACACCCAAAGGCTTTCCGGTTAGTACTTAATATTGTGCTTGCCTAGAAGAATCAAGTGACAACCCTTTGTTTGCAATTACAACTACCGCTTATTGGTAAGATAGAACTTTGCGATGAAGATTTCCATTAAATCTTGTATGAACATCCATATCCATGTAAGATCACTGTACATGGACGACAACACAGCTAAAATGTTAAAGCGCTGTCGGCAATCAACTTTATAAACAGATTCAGAGAGAATTAAGGCTTACAGACTGCACAAAAATTAAAGAGAAGCTAACCCAATATCGAGCTCATTAGATTTTAGAGGGCTGCATTCCCCTCAGAAGTGACATTGAGCCCCATGCATACATGTTTGTCTTATAATGATTCTAATAATGTTAAAATGATTCATAAATAAATAAAATAAATAATAAATAAAAATAAATTCATAAAAGATAAGAAATCCTGTCATGATTTCAGAGAATGTGTAAGACCCAAATGCAGAGAGCAGGCAAGAGTAGTGTTGCTTGAGGATTTAATCCAAAAAAATCAAAGATATACAAAAGTCCATACTAACAAAAGGAGTCCACAAGGCAGCAGGCAAAAATACCTCCAGAATGTGGAGGAAACAAAAGACAGGAATACCAAAACTGGAAACACAGAGACAACGGGGTAGACTCCACAAACGACCACAAAACAGAATACAATGACCTGACAACAGACAAGGGAAACACAGAGACTAAATACAAGAGGTAACACGTTATCCAGGGACAGGTGACACAAGAGGAAGGAACAGGTGAAACACATCAGGGCTGGGCAAAACAATGAAAAAAGGCGGGAAAACACATGGCAGGAAGTAAAACAAGACCAGACAAGACAGAAAAACCAGACTACCAAAATAAAACAGGAAACACAAACATACAACAGAAACATCCAACCATGACAAATCCCTACACCTGGTTCAGAAAATCACTCTAGAAAGACTAAAACACAAAGCTAACATGGCCACTAGTCATTACTTTAAAATTAATTAGACTCTTAAAATTACACTGCCATAATGGCTTAAAACTATAGATCGTTGGCAAACAAGTTGAATGCGTTTTTAGTTAGTGTAAGCACATTTCGATTTTTACGATAATACAGACACCAAATACCACTCTTTGTCTCCATCTGGTGGTTTAAAAACTCCACTGTCAAAGCATTTATTTTGTAATTACAAGGATGACACTTCACTTCCAGGTCAAATTAAACAGGTGCCACTGCTATCAGTTTGAGTTTGAGCTCAGGGGATTCAGATAACCAGAATTGAGTGTAAACAGCGTTGAACATCACAAGTTGCTGGGTCAAACTTAGTTACACAATTCCACTTCAAATTATCTGTTACACTCATGATTCTGTCCTCCGTTACAAATGTAAGTGTTCTTTGTTTCACGGTTTGGCCATGACTGAATTATTATTTAGCTCCTTCCTGCGTTGTTTGCCACCACGCACCACAAGTCACACTTTATTGCTGCCATTCCACTAAACTACTGTATTCCATTGTAAACTCAACACCTGCTTGCAAAATTCCAATCTATCAATAAACTCACTTTTTGTTACACCTTACGTGTCTGTGTCCGTTCCTGGGTCAGTCAACAACTGAAATATAACACTTTGTGCACTCGCAAATGACCTGCGTGAAGCTGGCCCCCCATGTCATCCAAAAATTATTAAAAACACTGCTATTCGTTTGTGCTACGTTTGTGCTGGTTTATGCCATAAAAATATTGTTTGTGCTGTTTTAAGTAATTAAACTTTAAATTTTCTGGCCAGTGACATCACCCAGCCCCCCATTAATGTCCTAATCTCCCCAAAATGGTCTCAATCGTTTGTGCTGATTTGTGCTGTTAAAAAAAAAATATTTGTGCTATTATGTTTTTTTCAAGTTATTACGCTTTGTTACAAGCGTGAAGTCACCCAGCCCCCCCATTAATGTCCACATTTCCCCAAAATGGGACATTGTAAAATGTTTAACGTGAAAAAGCTTAACGTGGTTTAATGTACCTAAATAACAATCAATGATCACTAAATTTCTAATGGCCATATCTTGTGATGAACACTTAAGTCTGTCAAAAGAACTAAACAAAAATCCAACGATTATATTAAGTTATCTCATGTTAACTTTTTCTTCTTCATTGGCACCTATGGGGAGGATAAGGCTTAACATGGTTTAATGTGGTTATGAGGAGCAATATGAGAGAGAAATTTCATGATGATTGATCGTTGTTTAGGTACATTAAACCACGTTAAGCTTTTTCACGTTATGACTTAGAAACCCCATGAGAACCGTGGGGAGTCAACCCACAGCCGCTCCGCTGCCCTGCTGAAAATGTGACGCAGAAACGCTTAATGTCAGATAACGACCAAAATAATTGGACTTTTGGGTTAGATTTTTTGACAGTTTTCAGTGGTTATGAGGAGCAATATGAGTGAGAAATTTAGTGATGATTGATCGTTGTTTAGGTACATTAAACCACATTAAGCTTTTTCCTCGCCATAGGCGCCAATGAAGAAGAAAACGTTAACGTGAGATAACTTCTATAATCGTGAGTAGCGCTCAGATCTTCTTAAATCTTTTGTCGTCAATATACTTCCATAGATTTTAACAACCCCATGGCCTGGCAATCTCTTTCTTAATAATAGTGCTTAACTGTTTATCTAATTGGTAGGAACAAATTGTGTTGGATCCTGCTAAAATGATTAGTCCTAATTACTTTTAAAGGGATATTTCACCGTTGGAAAGATGAATATATCTTTAAATTGGGTCACTTATGTAGCAGAAATGTGAATTTTTTTTAGAAATTGGTGGCTTCTAGGCCGGGAAAAGCCAGAAAATGTGTTTTTGGCTCATGTGGATGAAAGACACCAAATCCCAGAATGCACTTGCTTTGCTGCTTTAGCATCTACTCCCAAGCCACGCCTACCATTTACAGACAGACAGTGAGACAGCATTCAACTCAAGTGTGTTTTATTGTCATATCAACCATATATACACGAAACAACGTTTCACCGTGGCTCAAGTGGTTACACAATTAAAAATAAATAAAAACAACATTATATAAAAACAACATACGAAACAGGCTACATTTAGTGCACACACATTATAGGCTCCGTAAAGTTCAGCTAACACACAGCTACAAGCATTAGCGCTTGGTGGGCTGTAAACACCGAGTACAAACTTATATATTTGCATATAATGTAGAATGGTCGGCATTTAACAGTCACAAGCTCCCCCAGCAGTTAGCAGTTAGTTGGATACCAGCACCAGTCCGTGTTAACACAGCCCACCTCCACTAGTCTTACCCGGCGACAGAGCAGCCGGGCTGGTAGCTGGATAGCTGTTGTTCAGCCATGTTTCCACAACAAAAACACAGCAGTCTCTGAACTCGCGTTGGGAGTTTCGTTGAAGTTGGATGTAGTCCAGTTTGTTGTCTAATGAGCAAGCAGGATTAATGGAACAGGTGGCCAGCTAGCGTTAGCTTTCCACCAGCACTCGTTACGCGTTCCCCGCTGATGATGTCCCTTTACCAGCCAGAGGCATCGAGCAACACCGCTGGTCTCCATAGCAGACGGGCGAAGCTGTGTCGAGTATTCCGTCTGTAGTAAAGTGTCCTGCATATTCTCCGATCTGTACCAATGTCTCCCGGTGGTACACATGTGCAGTAGTTTGAATGCACATAATTGTTGTTCTAAAACTTCCTTCGGGATGAATAAATCTATCTATCTATATATCTATCTATCT
The DNA here is from genome assembly GCF_031162955.1 of Sander vitreus. Taxonomy (NCBI): domain Eukaryota; kingdom Metazoa; phylum Chordata; class Actinopteri; order Perciformes; family Percidae; genus Sander; species Sander vitreus. Next base: position 38,400,686 of record NC_135856.1, read on the forward strand.
AAAAGTTTTCTGCTGAGAAGGGAGTAGCGAAAATTCAAGATGGCTGACACTCGTTTTGGTTCGTGAATCTTCGGAGAAAGACGACTCCCTAGTCCAACCCCCTGTGGGCGGGTTGAAAATATGCGGAAGTAGCTCCTAGTACTGGCTGTAGTCCTTTGCCTCTGGGCAAAAAATCTTCCGATGACGCAAAAATCGTTGTTTTACGTCATCGGAAGATTTTTTTCAGACCCACAATACAGAGATCTCTGGTCTCAGGGGTCATGAGGGAGGGAAGCACGGTCATTCAAAAATACTACCGGGTTTCTACTGATACAAAGCTTAATGCTAAATTGGTGAAGTATCCCTTTAAGTGGTAGTATTGGAACCTAGGACAATAGAATAGAAACATCTCAACTAGTTTGAATGTTGGCAAAAAGCACATGAGCACTTTTTTGAGCTATTCTAGTATTTTTCTCTAAATTATTCATAGACAACGTACTTAGGAGAAACTTAAGCAACCTGACTGTAATTTGACTCGAATAAAAAAAAAACATTCTGTGCTCTCTTTCCCTCCTCTACTGAGGGGAGTTTAGACCACTTTGTCTAGCAGAAAGGATACTCTCATAAATAGGGATGAGAAACTGAGTTGGAGTCATTAAAGATGAAGATATTAATTTCAGCATGGATATAACCTTAACAAGTTCCAGTGCAGAATATAATGATGCTGAAGTGAGTGATAGTGCATAAAGGCTAGAAGTAATTACAGCTGGCTCTTTCACACTTATTTATGCGGCTCCTAAAATAGCTGTGGTCGGAGCAGCAGTGGTGATAATGATGATGGCCACAGCAATGGCAAAACTACCACAGACTGATTGATTGTTTGACTGATTCATATGCATGCTGACAGTGTACAGTACTCAGCTGAGGCCGGTGGTGGAAGAAGTGTTCAGATCCTTAAAGGGTAACTATTGTTTTTTTCAACCTGGACCCTATTTTCCTCTGTTTTTGTGTCTAAGTGACTGATGGATCAACAATCTTTGACATTGGTCCAGTATTAAGAGAGATCTCTGCAGTTGGCAGCGGAGAAACAAGCTACAATGTAAGTTAGCTTGTATTTACCTTCACTAAAGTGCTCGTTTTGCCACTGACAGACTCAGGTTAATATTCTAATTGTCTAACAACATTATGAAAGGATTTCTAAGGAGGTCGACCTTTCTGTTAAAGAGTAAGATCCTTTTGTTAAACATAAAAACATCCACAAAATCACGTTCGCTAAACCCACCAGACTCCATGTAAATAAACAGTAATTTAGGCATTGTAAGTCATTTAAAGTCAACTATGAAAAGCCGTTTTGGGTCGTCTTTCTACTTTTCCAACCATCACAACTCTAGTTTTGGTTGAAATAAAAGCGTAGTTTACTGATTAACGTGAAAATATGGAAAAGATCAAAACCGTTCTGTCAATCAACTAAGTGTTTAATGGTCTAATCATTTCAGCTGTGCTTTTATATTATTGGGTAGTTTAATTTATAATAAAACATTTTATTTCATAAACTATGTTTTGTGTGCAGGAATCTTAATGTGTAAAGGAACTAATTACTAAAGCTGTCAGATGAATGTAGTGAAGTAAAAATTACAATGTTTCCCTCTGAAATGTAACGTGTAGAAGTAGAAAATGGCATGAAAAGAAAAGACTCAAGTAAAGTACCTCAACATTTGGACTTAAGTACAGTACAGTACTACAGTAGTAAATATACTTAGTTACATTCCACCACTGGCTGAGGCATTCAGGGAACATCTATCATCTGAATACAGCAGTGCAGAGTGCGTTACTCATGGGAAAGAGTCATCGTAGTTCAAATGATGCACATATCCAAAGGCCTCCATTGTCCTTAACAAAAGAAAAGAGTGAGCGGCCGCAGGGCAGTGTCATTACTGATGTGCTCTGGTGGTACTGCTGCTGACGAGTCAGACAGGGTGGTCTGGAATGGAGCGGGGAGGGGGGAGGTGGGGGTTGACAGTCTTTAATCGTTCTTAGCCAGAAGATGCTCGGGCGCCCAGGGGATATAGAAGATTACCAAGAGATCAATTCCAAAACAGGGTTGGCTCTGCTGACATCTCAAGGTAGTGCGCTGCAGTGCCCCCGTGGGACAAGGCTGCCAATACACGCTGGTATTACTGAGGATTTAGTGTGAAGGAGACTCAGAGAGAGTCGAGGAGAGACTTTTGATAGAAGTAAATAGCAGAGGGTTACACAATGCTACGGTGTTAACAAGGGCCGACCTTACACCAAACTATTTTTCAAGTGATTTCTCTGTCGCAGACTATTTTCCAATATTGGAATGGAATCCTAAGAGTCTTGCTAGAGTTGGGGTGCGCTCCCGTCGTCTCCATCGTTTGGTGTAAAGTGGTCATAAAACTCAGTCCCCGTCTGTCTGATTCCCGTCTTGACGTTTCGACAAAAAAAAAACTTGTTTGAGTCTTGGTAGTGAAGTTAAATCATGTGAACATTGTCAACAACCAATGGGTGTGCTCCCTCCAGCACAAATCAGGAAGCAGCAACAGTTAGAGCCAGTATTGTTTATGGTTGATATGGCGCCGCGCTAAGCTAAACGCTACAGAGGAAAAGTTGTCGATTTTCAACCCTTCTGAAGTGTGTCATCCAACGGGAGTTTTACCGGCGAATTAGTCTATATCCACGACCTTCCACTACCGGGATTGCCCTGTTGTCACCTTCTTGTTGTTGTTGTCCTTCTTTTCGGGCGGATTTCCGTTACCTTCCTCTTCCTTTGTGTTGGCGTTCTAACCTCTGGTGGATTTGTGAGGACTATGGTTAACTGCTCCTCAGATCTCTGCAGGGTAAATCCAGACAGCTAGCTAGACTATCTGTCCAATCTGAGTTTTCTGTTGCACGAATAAAACTACTTTTGAACGTACACATGTTCCACCAAAACAAGTTCCTTCCCGAGGCAATTTTGCAGCTGCAACCGAGCTCCGAGTGCGGGACTTAGCGCTGCCCAAGATGATTGTGATTGGTTTAAAGAAATGCCAATAAACCAGAGCACGTTTTTCTCCCATCCAGGAATGCTATGGACTAGCCAGGGTGCCATGTCATTTCTTCGACGCTCCTTTGTTCCGACCTCTCAATAACCCGAAAAATTCCCTTTGGTCCTACAGCCCACTAGTCCAACATCCACCAGCGATATTACGAATCCCACTATGGCCACGCCAAGACCCGCCCTTAAATAGCATTTATTGGCCAGGCGTCCATGCTTACGCAAGGTAACGTAACCCCATTTGTACAGGTCCTATCCCCTGACCAATCAGCTACCCTAACCTTAACCACTCAAAGTCAAATGCCTAACCCCAACCAATCGAGCTGCTAGTGGGATTTGTAATTTCACCACCAGCGGGATGTCGGACTAGTGGGCTATAGGACCAAAGGGATTTTTTTGGGTTATTGAGAGGTCGGAACAATGGAGCGTCAGAGAAATGGGCAGTCCCCCTAGCCAGACCCTCCTCCGCAGCGCTGTGGAGGATCGGCTGGCAAAGCGAGACTACCAGTGGATAAACGCAGACCTCCAGGTACTGCTGCCATTCATCTGCATGTAGGGAAGAACAGAAAATCAGCAAACTTTCCTTTAAGTTACCAGCTAACACTAGCAGTAGACAGTCAGTCTTTGACGTTAGACGTGAGATGATTGTCTTTAGATGTGAGATGGTGTCAGACTTTAGTCTTTTCAAAGTTTGTTCAACGTATTCTAGTGTCTGGTAGGCATACGTTACAGTTGCACCAGGCAAGAATTTTTTTGGGAACATGCTGTCACAAGTTAGGGCTGCAACAGAAAAGAAATGAGAATAATTTCAATTATCAAATTATTTCAACTTTGACCTTGTTGCCGCTGGCTTTTCAAAGCAAATAATTGCTAAATCCATCAATCCATTTACAGTGTTGCTAAAGTTGAGATTTTCTGTATAGACAAATTTGTGTATATATATATATATATATATATATATATATATATATATATATATATATAAATGTGGAGTAAATGAATGGGTACATTGATAGATTGTGATATATATAAAGGGTTTTAAAGAGGTTTTCTGCATGGTTTGAGATGGTGTATTGGGTAAAAACCCTATAAATGTACAAAACATTATTGCATGCATTTCTTACTTTGTACCCTAAATTAGGCTTAATTATTATATTAAGGTGTCAAATCCTAGGCTTCTAAGCAAATTTGGGTTATTTTGATTTATATGTCAAACTGTGCTGAGAGCCATATGCAGACAATCCCAGCCCAGACTCTAAATGCCGTATAGTCCCTTTAAGGTAAAAACCCATACATTTTTATAGTTTTTGTATTTTTTTTGTGGTGCCATATGTAATCATTTCTTAGCTAAATGTTTCATATGCATGTGATTTTTTTTCAAATATTAAGAATTATTGTATTGTTTGCTTACTCTGTTCATCTAACATTAATCCCTGTGAAACATTTGGTGTCCATGCTATTTTGTGGAAGTGTTTTGCATTTATCAAAGGAAACAAATGGCGACATATTGTGAATTAGACGTAACTATGGATTATACTCTTCCAATTATGAGAATATAATCCTGAGAACTATGAATTATGAGATTTAGATCGACTAAATCATAGTGATTTAGCATCACATACGAGACAAAGACATCAACATTCTTATAATTAGAAGATTCATGTCTCCTAATTAACACATAACAATTAGCAGATAAATGTCACATTATAATCACATTAGAGCAACATCAAAATGAGGCTGGACATTAGAAAACAGCACACGTTTAGCCTTGATTGACTTCCATAACCTTCCAGGTAAATTATTTGGTTATGGTACAATTGTCCCACTCTTTTTTCATGGAATTAAAAAACACACTCAATCACATGAGAACAAACTACATGATTTTACTAGAACCTGACTTGAAGAGCTTTAAAAGTGAACAATCAAACTGCAGTGGGGCAGTCACAAAAAGGCAGGCACCCATGAGTTTGTTTCAGTGTGGGTAAATTGGAGAAAAAAAAGAATGGCCTAAGAAGAAAACCATCCTTTTGACCTGTGCGTTATATAACTGGTATCTCCTGCATGTGTCTGTGCATCTGAGCTGAGTGTCTCATAATTAAAGCTAAAGTGCGTAGTTTCTGTCTCCCCCATGAAGAATTCAAAATAATGACAACAAAACTGTCGCTGCGTCCACATGATACAAGCCTTCCGTGATCGCGCACCACCCCCCCTCCACACAGTTGCTATTAGCCAAGGAGGACACGGAGGATTATAAAAACATGATGGACTCTTCAGAAGAGGTCATTATCTTCACTCAAACTTCTGTGCGGGAAAGTCTCCAGACGTCACAATCTTCTGAACATAGTCACACTGAGAAATCCAGAGAGAGTTGTGTGGAGCTGATAGTTTTAATTAGCTTTGTAGCAACTCATTTGGCAATGGCTTGAATGTAACGTAATGGACGTTCATTCATTCTCCGTGTCCTCCTTGGCTACTAGCAACTGTGTGAGGAGGGGTGGGGGCAGTGCGCGTTGTATCATGTGGACGCACCGACAGTTTTGTTGTCATTACTTAGAATTCCTCATGGGGGCGGCCGAAACTATGCACTATAGCTTTAAAACTGTGTTAAAAGTGATTTTAAGGTTAGAAGTGGAAAACATTCATCTTTTCTGACTACTTGTCCTTCCTGTATAAGGTGTACCACTGTTTATGTGGATAGGTGTCACACCAGGGGACAAGTAGCTCACACATGGTAATGGTCTCACAAATGCATGACTTGTTTAAAGGTGTCAAAGTCCAGAAGTTATTTCATAAACTAATAAAATAACAGGCAGAAGTACCAAAACACTGAGGCAGGGATCAAAAACCAGAAGACGAAGCAGGGGAAGCCAGGCTGGAACGCTGACACAAATGGTACTGGCAGAGGAAAGGAGCAGGTATACATACACACAGACACAGGGGAGACAATTGGACACAGGTGCAGCACATTAGGGGAGTAGCAGTAATCACACATGGAGGGAAGGCAGACAAAGACCAGGAAGTGAAAACAAGACAAAACGGTGGGTTTCAAAATAAAACAGGAAGACCTAGAGAAATAAAGATGAAACAAAACACTTTAGAGCTTGAGCTAAACATGACACAAAGTAGTTACTATAAGTTCTGACTTTCCTGCAATAATACGACAATTAATGTATTTCTTTTTCATTTCAAATTATAGAAATAAAATGGATAGAAAGGCCATTTCCATTCAAATCAACGTAGCAGAATGGTCGGAGCAGCAGCCATTTTTATGTGTACCATTGCCATTCCTAAATAATGATAATAATAATGACTTCCGGCAAGTCGCAGAGTTCAGGTTTTGCAGCAACGGACAAACGAGCCATGGAGTAGCTAGTTACGTTACGAGGCAGAGAGCCAGCCGCTCAGGGTCAAATTAACTTGCTTCATCCACACAAAGCACGTTGCTATCGCCACGACTGACAGCTTTATCTGGCTCGTTTTCTGTGAACGACGGTGGCGAGGGGGTAACGTTAAGGCTGAGTTAGCAAGCTAACATTAGCTAACTAACATCGGCTGGCTGTCTGGTTCCACAGTGCTTTTATGCTGCATCGGTCACAGAGAATGAGCCGAACAGCGGGCTGGGTCTAACGTTAGTGATCCACTGACCAGGGGCGATTCTAGCATCTGACCTTTGGGGGGGCTCAGCCCCTAATTAAAAGTTGATAGCAGGTAAGCTATGGGGGTCCGGGGGCCCCCGGAAGATTTTTTTTTTTTAAACCCTTAAATCATGCCTCTAAAGAACTAGACAGATTGAGACATGCAATTATGACAAACTATCAACAGAGTCAAGGCATCTGCTGTGAAAAAAGATGGCAACTACAAAGCATGATTATTGCAGCACACATACCGAGGGGCGTCTGATTGGGGGAAAAAGGGGACTGAGTACCCAGGGCCCTCATGTGAGGAGGGCCCAAAAAGATGCTAGAATGAATAGCTGTGGATGCAGGGAGGGGCCCATAGAAAAATGCCTTTCTACGGGGCCCAGAATTTTGAGCTCCGCCCCTGCACATACAGTACCTTGAACTGGTAAAATAAGCCTTAACATATTTTTAGACAGGATTATTCATGTTTTTTTTTCTGCTGTTCATTTTCAACTTTTTCATTTACATAATTGATAGAAACTGATATGGTTATATAGCTAAATGATGAATAATCTAATAATGCCTCTGAACCAGATGGGGAAAATACAACATCTCTTTTTCTTAAGAGCCTGGTCCTCCATGAAATGCATATGTAAATATAATGTGAATGGAATATTTTAAGTGTTTTAAATGTTTTTGCGCATACAATATATGTCCACTTTCTCACCTGGTTCTTCCAGGTCCCTCTCTTTGTCCACTCTCTCTCCATCCTGCTCTCTCCCTCTATCCCCCTCCCTCCGTCATATCACTGACAATCACATACAAAACATTTTGTAATCAACTAGGAAATAATCAAATAAAAGAGAAAACAAAACACAGTAGTCCTAATATATATATATGTATATATATATATATGTGTGTCTTATAGGCTACCTAGCCATTTTCTCACCTTGTTCATCTCTCTGCCTTTCTCCCTCTCTATTCTCCTCACTTCTTTGTGCTGTCAACCAGAAGGCAAATGTAATCGACTAATCAACAGAGAATGCATTGTGTAGACTACCAAAGGTTATACATTCACCTATTTATAACATATGTGAATATGGCGTTGCTGTTCAGTGCAGTGGGATAATGTTAAAGGCTTATCTTATACTTTCTCACCTGAACCTGGCTGTTTTCTTTAAAAAAAAGAAACGTATATCCATCTATGGGGAAACAGACTGTGAGTCAGGGTTTGTTCTTCCAGTGTTTCACTTCTGATATGAATGAGTCTGATGATCCGTCAGGTCGAATTATTTATTTTTCATTTGCATTGACAGTTAAAAATAAGAAAGTGTCTGGTAGGGAGGCATAGGCACCGATTTATGTTTTCCTCCGTGGGTGCTCACGGGCGCACGCCATTTAAAAAAAAAAAGTAGCCAAAAAATGTTTGCATTTCAGAACCTTAGGAAATGGACAGCGGCCAACTCCACTCCTTTGCAAACCTCAACAACTGAAATAACCATTTGGTAATGTGTAGCGCTTCCTGCACAAATCCAAAGCTTTGTTCATAAGCCACAGCAAGAGCTTTAACAGAACAACCTGGATATTTGGATGATTGATCGTGGTTTGCCTCCGCTTGTAATGAGCACTGTCTGTTTTATTTCCCAATACATTGCTTAGACAACCACTGATAATGTCAGATTCAATGGCCTGTGACGTCATGTTCAATTAAAAGCTGAGCTTAATGACGAGGACACGAGCACTGCAGGAACTAGACTAATTGCTTGAAGAGGACAAACTGTGAGAAGGAAGGGCAGGTCAGGACTGTCGGTTACTTTAGCTCAAGGTTGTGTGAGTGTGTGCATTGTGTCATTATGTGTGTGTTTGCGCGCGTGTGTGTGTGTGTGTGTGTGTGTGTGTGTGTGTGTGTGTGTGTGTGTGTGTGTGTGTGTGTGTGTCTGTCTGTCTGGCTAAACACCTGCCTGCATGCATGTGTGTTAAAGAAAATCTGACAGCCTGGTAGTTTTTCTCAAGCAAGTGTGTATCAGTCTGCATGTGTGTATGTATTGGAATGTACATTTGCAGTACGTTTATTGCACTAGTTAGGCCTCATTTCATTTCTAAACAAGTTACAATAGACTGGGGAATAGCGGGTGTAACTGGGACAAAGGTGGTGTCCCCAGTTTGGTTGCACATTAGCACACGTTGAAATGTTTTCTGTCTTTACTGAGGTTTGAAGTCAGGATAAGTGTTAGGGCTAACCGTTTATAACGCACTAGGACGAAAGACGCACCGGCGTGTCCAAACGATGTTTGACAAAACTCCTACTCAAAAAGTGATATTACAAAATTTCATTTCAGACATTTTACTATTTTAATCATACATACCTTAAGACTTTGTTAAACTCATTTCAAGCACTGAAACAATTTGTACAACACATCATAAGTTAATATTTGTTTTCAAAAGAGATTTGAGGAATTTCAAAAAGCAAACAAAGTTTTAGTTTTAGCGCCAAATTATCTCATCACACATTGCTCTAGAAAAAATGTGTGCATCCTTATACGGAAAGCTAAGCTTGTTCTGAACATTTAGATATGATACACATCAATTCATCAATTATATGCAAATACCTTAAAAAGTTAAATTTAAGAAGATGTGTAAAAATGCCCTTAGACCTCAGAGGGTTAAAGCTGCACTAATCAATATTTCTATATTACCAATGGATCAAACAGCGATGTGTACTGTGAAAGAACTCTCATAAGTAGTGTTGTTTGTGTCTTTCAGTTCGTTCTCTTGGATTTTCGGCCCACATCCTAACTGTGTCGGTTCATTCTCACCACACTTGTTACATGTGCCTCTGGTGTGTGTCTTGTTTTCTCCCTCTGTCTCTCTCTCTCTGTGCCTCGTTCTGCTCTCCTCCTCCTTAAAACACTGAGAAACACCAGCAGCACACTAGTAAGGAGTTTCCTCCTCACCTTTTTTCTCCACAAGCAGGTTTGTGTTTCCCAACCTCCATGCACACTTAGGTGCTGGTGTTTTGTTATTTTAGTTTATTGTGTTAGTTTGGGCTGGAGATTACCAGTAGTTCAGTTATTCATCTCTTTTGTTTGTTCTAGGATTATAGAATTTTAGGTAATTGAGGGGGAGACGCGTGGAGCGACGGCCCACTGCAAGGTTGGCCCAGCGTCTTCCCATCTTTTGTTCTTTTTGGCCGGGGTCTCCAGTCCTTTTTGTTTCTCTTTGGTTGCTACTTTTGGGAGTATTTGTTGGTTAATTGTTAACCTTGTGTCTGGCATCCTTTTTATATGTTGAGCGTTGGTTTGTTTCTTTAAATGGAGGCCGTAACACACTCATCAGTG
>NC_135856.1:38413177-38465646 GCF_031162955.1 Sander vitreus
TAAATCATCCGCATAAACTGATAAGATATGTCTCTTGTTAAAACCCTTTACAGACAACCCCTCAATACTAGCCCTGATCTTACATAACATGGGCTCTATAGAAAGCGAGTACAACATGCCTGAGAGAGGACAGCCCTGCCTCACCCCCCTATGCACCTTAAAAGGGGCACTCAGACCACCATTGATTTTCACCACACTCTCAATGTCATGGTACAAAACCTTGATCATGGCTATAAGACACAGGCTGAGGCCAAAACTCTCCAGAGTTTTCCAGAGATAAAGGTGCTCAACCCGGTCAAATGCTTTTTCCTGGTCCAATGAAATAGGACCAGTTTCAATACCCAAAGAAGTAGAGACGTCCAAACTAACTCAAATTTAAGACAAATTGTCCAGGATGGACCTACCAGGCACACAGTATGTCTGGTCTTCATAGATTACCATCTCCATCAGATCTCTCTGTTGGCCAATGCTTTGGACAGGATTTTATAGTCTGTACACAGAAGAGACACAGGATGCCAGTTTCTGATCTCTTGTAGATCCCCTTTCTTCAGTAAGAGTTATTACTGCTCTCCTGCAGCTTAGCAGTAGCAACATGTATTTAACACTCATTAAAAACTGTTAAAAGATCTTCACCCAAGTCCTTCCAAAACTCCTTGTAAAACTCCACTGAGAGTGTATTGTTGACAGAGCTGTTTTATCTCTGCCTTCCCACAATCCCACCACTGCCTCAGAGAGTTAAAATCTTGTTTTCTGGTCCTAAAAATTCCCCAGAAAACACCCTTCAAATCATCACTCAACGGTGTTGTATTAAAATGCCAAAATGCACTTTTAGGTTTTATATTTGTGATTAACACATTGCACATAACCAGGGAATGATCAGTAAAACCCACAGGAACCATCCTACACTTTCAAAAAATATTTAAATTATGTTTAAAACAATAGAAACGGTCCAACCTGGCCAGGGATATTACATTCCCTCTAGTGTGAACCCAAGTATACTGCCTTTCATCACCATTCATCCTTCTCCACACATCCATTAAGTCATGGGTTTCCAGCGTTTGCCTCAGTTCTCTCTGCGATACACTGTGAGTTTCTGAGTGATTCCTGTCTAAACAATCATTTTCCGTACAATTAAAATCCCCTCCTAAAAATAAAAAAAATCTTCAATATTAAACACAACAAAAAAACACACTCTATCAGGTCCTGTAGTAGGAGCATACACATTCAAAAAAACAATATTTAGTTGCTCAAAGAATGCCTTCACCACCATCAGTCTGCCCTCCACCACATGCTCTATCTCAATAGAGACTGGGGAAAGTTTTTTCTGCCGACATCGGAAAAACACAGACGGTGTGTTCATTGAAACTGGTAATTTACAGACTCCTGGTGCATTCAAAGTTATTGTTAAACGTCCTTTTCCCATCTGGTAGTTGTTTTTGTCGTTCAACAGCAATTTACTAGTGAAATAAGTTATTGTTATAGTTATTACATTATTATTAAATCAGTTAATTTTGACCATATGGCCTTAGCAATAAACAAGCCGTTCTTTAATGTCACCAACTGTTGTTTAGTACCCTTTTTTTTCGGTTCAGGCACCGTTAATTATGTATGCGATTAATTTCGATTAATTAATCACAGAGTATGTAATTAATTAATTAATCGATTGACAGCCCTAATTAAAAACAAACACAAAAACAACACTGACCTACACTCGAGCTGTACAAAACTAATCTGATTCATCATCACTATCATGTTTTTTCAGCCTGTACACCTCCTGTCCAGTGAACAATTTAACCTTTCCAACACTGTAAGCTTTTTTCATCTTATGGCTACTAGGCATTATGAAATCAGAAGATTCACTTCCACCATCATCATCATCATCAGAACCTTCCCCCATGCTGGAAACAGCCTCTGTATCCCTCTGTTCCACTCCTTCTCTCTCTCTTCTGCATGTTTTGCTATCCATTTTATTTGCATATGAACGACCACTGTTGCTTCTAGTTTTCCTCTTTAGAAGTGGCAGTTTTTGACCCATGTCAACAAACTCCATGTCAATTTCACCTTCGTCCACCACCTCCTCTTCCTCCCCAACTATTCCTCTCACACATTTTTCTTTTGGTTTTACAACCTTCTTTCCAGTAACCATCCTCACCTGTTCTCTCTCACCCACCTGACTGTCCTGTTGACTCCCACCAGCCTTCTCCTGTCCCCCCCTCACCCACATGGCTGTCCTGCTGACTCCCACCTGCCTTCTCCTGTCCCCCCCTCATTCACCTGACTGTCCTGTTGAGCTCCACTTGTCTCATCCCGTCCCTCCGATCCTGCTCCACCATCTTAACTATCTTGCCTCGTGTTGGATTCTGTTGCTCAGCTTCTTTTCCTCCAGCAGCTGCTTTGTTAGGAAAAGTCTGCCCAGATGTTGCATTTTTTCCAGGACATGCCCTGCTGAGATGTCCCTCTCTTCCACAACTAAAACATTTCATGTTATCTGATGTTGCAAATATTATATAATCAAAATCATCCACTCTAAATTTGAACACCAGGTTCAACTACACTCCTGTTGTGCAGGATCATGTGCAAATATCTTCTGTGAGACACCACATGCTTAAACAGTGGGGATTTACATCCTGAGGGGATTTTTCTTATCTGAGAGACAATTTTTCCATGTCGAGATAATTCCTGTGACAGCGCTTCATCACTAATGAACGGGGGGACATTAGACAATAACACTTTTTTCGCCGGTGTGACGAGAGGCAGAACAGACACACTACTATCCCTTTCTCTACCACCGCGTTCACCTTGTCAACACTGTCCACAAATATCACCACAGCATTGTTCATCCTAGCAGCAGACTTAACGCTGCTGTGACCGATAACGTCTGTTATCCCACTGCCAGGCTACAGTCCTCCACCGAACAAACGAAAGCCGGTGCTTCCTTGTGAGTTTGGTGAACTGTTTGCAGTCGGCCAGCGTGCGCTGGCCGACTGCAAACACACATTCTCACACACAACCTTCCTAAAACAAAACACACACTATCAGCCTTACAATACACGCTCACTCCTTCCACTCAGAGAGAGAGAGAGAGAGAGAGAGAGAGACAGAGAGACAGAGAGAGAGAGAGAGAGAGAGACAGAGAGAGAGACAGAGAGAGAGAGAGAGAGAGAGAGAGAGAGAGAGAGAGAGAGAGAGAGAGAGAGAGAGAGAGAGAGACAGAGAGAGAGAGAGAGACAGATAGAGAGACAGAGAGAGAGAGACAGAGAGAGAGAGAGAGAGGGAGATAGAGAGAGAGAGACAGAGAGAGAGAGATAGAGAGAGAGAGACAGAGAGAGAGAGAGAGAGAGAGAGAGAGAGAGAGAGAGAGAGAGAGAGAGAGAGAGAGAGAGAGAGAGAGAGAGACAGAGAGAGAGAGATAGAGAGAGAGAGACAGAGAGAGAGAGAGAGAGAGAGAGAGAGAGACGGAGAGAGACAGAGAGAGAGAGAGAGAGAGAGAGAGATGCAGCCAAGAGCCCGGGCTGGAATCAAACCTGGGCCGCTGTATTAAGGACTCAACCTTGATACACGGTGTGCAGGCTCTACCAGGTGTTTGAAATGTGCTATACAAATAAACTAGCTTTTTCTTTGCTCTTCTAGCCCGGATCTCGTCCCTGTGAATTTTTTTTAATTTTTATTTAACCTTTATTTAACCAGGTTAGTCTCATTGAGATATACAATCTCTTTTTCAAGAGAGACCTGGCCAAGATAACAGAACTAATTAGTTACTTATGAAACAATTTACAATCACAAAACACACAAAAGAGGCAAAGACATCTCAAGTGCATTTCAATTAAATAAAAGTGCCATTAGTTAAAACATTTGCACGTGTGGATGGTCTCATGTTCTATGGTTTTAACATAACCTTTAAAATCATTTAAGGACATTAGACAGTGTAGTTTGGGTGTTTTCTGTAGGTCGTTCCCAGTAGAAGGTGCAGCAAACATGAAATCCTTTTTAAACAACTCTGTCCAGGCTTGAGGTACATTCAATGAGATGGTGTTCTGGGACCGTAAACCATAAGTACTCTGTGTAAAAGAAAGAAATTTGGATATGTACCATGGGAGCCTGCCTATAATGCCTTTATATATGAAGATATAAAGGTGAGTGAGCCGGCGATTTGACAGAGAGGGCAAATTTGCTGTGGAGTAAAGTGTACAGTGATGAGTGAGGGGTCTGCAATTTGAAATGAACCTTAAAGCTCCATGATACACAGCATCCAACATCTGAAGACACTTTGATGGGGCATTCATGTATCACTATAATCAATAATAGAGAGAATCACAGCTCAGGCGAACCATGCAGAGACTGATGGTAACTGGAAGACCAAGCTGTAAACAAACCAGGCCTCCAGGAAGTGCCCCGGGCTTTGAAGCCAATTTGACATTGCAGCCAAACAGTGGAATTGTGGAACAACTTCTCTGTCCGTCACGCCACGTGGCCAGAGAGATGTCTTTAAATCAAGAAATATTTTTTTTCAAGCATCCCAACCCCCGCAAAATGGCTTGTTTAATATCAGAATTTGATCCATTGAGTCCGATAATATTTGGAAAGTCTAGAAGAGACGCACAATGAAATCCTTTGATCCCCATTTGAGTTAGTGGAGCATTAAAGCTAAAGTAGCCAGCTCCGCCGGCGGAGGTCTCTAGAATGCTGTATCCAGGTTTTGTTAAACATCCATGAAACACACCTGCTGATTCCTGACTCCATGAATTTGTGAGCAAAAAGTGACACCTGTGGAAACCCGGACGCATATATGAATTTTCTCAAATTAGAGTCACTTATGAAAACTGACACACACCGTAGGATCCCCGTAGCAGTCAGCTACTCTTCCTGGGGTCCACACTAAACACACAATACATACCCATTACATCACAGACATTCCATCATGGACCACAACTACCAAGCAGATCGTGCTTATGGAGTTGACAGTGCCCTGGGAAGAGAGGATAGAGGAGGCGCATGAAAGCAAGTACAAAAAGTATCAGGACCTCATCCTCGAGTGCCAGCAACAGGGGTGGAAAGCCTGGAACCTGCCAGTGGAAGTCGGCAGCAGGGGGTTTCCAGCGAAGTCACTCTGGTGATGGCTTGGGCTGCTGGGAATGGAAGGCATGACGAGGAAGCAGCTGGTAGCTGACGTCAGCAAGCAAGAGAGAAAGGAGAGCAACGCTGCTGGCCCAAAGATGGTGCAGGGGAGAGTACCTGTAAAGTTGAGCCAGTGTAAGAATCATACAATACTTATACAGTTACTTTCAGATCTCCAGCCCACCTGGCTTGCATGTCTTTTGCAACTGTTGAGATAAGTCGGAGCAGCTGGAGAAACCTCTGCTGACATGTGGAGGACATTACTTATTTAGTTATTTTATAATGCTACCTGTTTCTCATTATTTAAATATTTCACTGACAGTTCCACTGGGATTGCGCTGATACTGATTCTGCTGCTGGTGTGCACATCATGTCAATACTTCGGAATCCAGACTTTCTTTTTCCTTTCCTTTGAAATGTGTTTGTATTGGCAGCTGAGTGTGATTTTCCAATATAGTAAAATCCCTCTTGTGCAGCATTTTATGTACTTTGATACCATTTTCATCATTTAGGGCTATTACATTTTACTAACGTGGGAAAAATGTTTGCTTCTTATTTGTAATGAAGCACTTTTACCGAAAGTATTTTCCAAAGAACTTCAGTTCGGCAAAACACCATCACCACTTACACTGTAAAAACCTGTCAACAGGGCCATTCTAATGAACCCATTTGATCTTATAACATATTTATCAAGATATATGTCAGGCAATAAGTACCAAATATTGCAGTACAGAAATGCCTCAATGTGTTTGAGATCTTTTAGAAACACTGTCACCTACCGTCCACAAGAGAGCAAAACTCACATTAAACCTGTGTTGTTGTTGTTGTTGTTGTTGTTTCTCCCTTGTTTGGGGGCATCACCTCAAGCTGTAAACACGACAATTGACATATTATGACTTCAGCAAACAGTTGCCTATTGACACATCCTGCAGACATGGAGCAACAAACATTTATTTAGAGTCATGTTTCTGGCCAACTGGTGTTTCTAAGTCTAATATTTACACTCTTTTTATCTGGCTCTTTAGCTGCTAAATGTTCCACTGCTAAATGTTGACCAGCTGGTCGCTAACTGTGTCTGTATGCAGCTGGGCAGGGGTCCGTTTCAGAAAGCAGGTTTAGTGAACACTCTTGTTTGTTAACCCTGAGATGAGGGAAACTCTGGGTTTTCTGTTTCAAAAAGAGAGGTAACTTAACTTTAGAGTCAGTTACTATGGTGACTTAACCTCAGAGTCAGTTACTATGGTAACTTAACCTCAGATTCAGTTACTATGGTGACTTAACCTCAGAGTCAGTTACTATGGTGACTTAACCTCAGAGTCAGTTACTATGGTAACTTAACCTCAGATTCAGTTACTATGGTGACTTAACCTCAGAGTCAGTTACTATGGTGACTTAACCTCAGAATCAGTTACTATGGTGACTTAACCTCAGAGTCAATTACTATGGTAACTTAACCTCAGATTCAGTTACTATGGTAACTGAGCCTGTGAACCTAACCTGGTTGGGAGCAGGTTTTCTTCTCTCAGTCTCCTCCCTCTGACACAGCTCTTTT
The DNA here is from genome assembly GCF_031162955.1 of Sander vitreus. Lineage (NCBI taxonomy): Eukaryota > Metazoa > Chordata > Actinopteri > Perciformes > Percidae > Sander > Sander vitreus. Next base: position 38,419,845 of record NC_135856.1, read on the forward strand.
TCATTTCCTCATTCATTCATTCAGTCTGTATCAGGCTCATTTTAGACCAGTTTGTTATCTGCATGAATAAAAAAACAGGGTTGGTTTATTAACCGTGTTAGGCAGACTATAAAATGTTTTTTTCTCAAAACATGGCATTTCCTTGTGTCGACGATCCCGTTGATGAAGAAGCTGGATTACTTCTCAGGGAGTTAAACATACGTCTGGAGATGATATTGAGGCCCCGACTATAGATGCATTTTCATTTCCAGATAACTTCCTATTTGAGTGGTATGGTTTTTCTTCCCAGTCTATCAGTTATGTAGCCTACATAACCTCATCCGTCCTCACATCACTAACGTCACCCATCGTGGTCATGCTCTACATCCCAGATTATTTGTGTCGCATTATGTTTTTTTGCAAACGGCAGTTTTCTTTACAACATTGGTGATGCGGAGCATATTAGTAAAGCTGCTGTAGCAAAGCGCCGTCAGAAGAGAGTGATTCGTTCTGAAACGTTTTTTAAACATTTTTGCAGTGTTCCCTGGACGCAAACCAGTAAGAGCCATTAAAAACGAGTTCCACAGTATTGCAGTTGAATGATGTAAACCCTTTGAAATAAAAGATTATGAATTATAATTCTGTTAATGATGGTGCTGCTGAGTGGGATTAGTAGGTGTAGTACTTTTTCGCCCGCAGTATTGCACCTAAATGAAATAGATTATAGGTTCAACACCATTTCACCAGTAATATTATATTTATGATTAAATATGATATATTGGAACATACTCATTTACTCTAGCAGCACTTTTCTCCCACGCAAATTCTCTCTCTTTTACAGCAGCCGCTGTGTTGTTTTCTTGACAAAATACATGTTCAAACTCGCTGTATGTGTGCATGAGTATTTCCGTCAACCCGTTTGTTTGTGGTGAATCGTAGTATCATGGCTCCATTCATGCTGCCATTTTATTGTGGTGGTGCACGCGCGTGAACATACTCTGAGTTGATTAAACCAACTCAAATCAGCTGTTCTGGAACCAAAAACCAGAACAGCTTCCCATCTCAGGGTAAATCAACTCAGACATCAGGGTTAGACTCAGAGTTTGTTAAACCTCCTTCCTGAAATGGGGACCAGAAAGCCTGAATCAAAACAGTTAAGTTGTGTGCGTAAAACCAAAACAATGAGCTGAAAGTTACTAAAACTGCTACTGCGCAGACTCTGGCTCCAAAATGACAAGATGGCATCGCCCATATCTGGGACATTTTGGCTTCACTTTTGAACAGTGAGAGGAAGCAGTATGGAGGAAATATTTATTCATAATTCAAATTGAAAGTCCAAAGAGAAACGAAGCGAGATCAAATTAGGGGGGGAGCTGACTGCTGGGGAGTAGAGGTCTGATCGGGCCGAATTTTTCCATTTGGCCCGCGTCCAACAGAGCCGTGACCGAACCCGGCCCGAGCCCGAGAGGCATTAAGATATTTATGTCCGAGCCCGACCCGAGCCCGACACAGTTAAAATCTCATTTTTTTTCTCATACTAATGACACATGTACATTTGTTTGTGTGGAAAGCTTTTATTAAGCAGCTGTAGGAAGACATTCAGAAATGTCACCAGATGAGGTCATCAGCTCACACGGGGCAACAAGCGCACATTAATAAGCTGTTTAATTTAAAATGTTCAAAGTGTTAACCTTTCCTGATTGCTGCGTTTCCGACCGTGATCAGAAAACCAGGGGAGAGGCCGACGTTATATAACGTCGGGGTTAAAATCCCGTTTCTGGTGAGCAGATGAATGAACTTGGCTTTCAGTCTGGGGTTTATCTCGGACACCACACACACACTGTGTACAAAACTTACAACTTATTCCACCAACTCTGCTCCGGTCACATCTACACGTCTGCTTCCTCTTTCTCTATCTCTCTTCTGCCCACTTTACACACGTTATTACGCTGATGTGACCGAGCCCGACCCGAACCCGAGCATAATTGTCCGAACCTGGCCCGGCCCATCGGGTACCGTCGGGACCCGTTGGGCTCGGATCGGGTATCCATGCCTTACTGGGGAGCACACTGTTGAGGAGCATCTGTCTGCAGCTTCGCCACCAGGTTGACTTGGCCTCTTGTTTCACATGATAGAAACTGAAGATGTAGGCTAAACACAAATGACATTTCATGCAACAAAGGTGAAGTTTTCATGTAGTTACTATAAGTAGGCCCGTGTTAGTGAGGACTAGATTAGGACTGTATTTAAAGCTGATTCTGGTTTCCAACTTCGCCCCAGGTGTGTCTGTTTAAAACACGGACGGAGACAACTTCTCTCTTTTGATGTTTTATTTAATTAGGCAAGGCAAGGCAAGGCAGCTTTATTTGTAGAGCACATTTCAGCAGCAGGGCAATTCAAAGTGCTTTACATGAAAAAAATTAAAAACAGAAAAAAAGTTACAGTGCAGTATAAGAAATTAAACATTGAAGAGCAGTTAAAACAGTTAAATATATAAAAGCAGATAAAATAGGAATTTTTCTTTATATGCTTATATAGATTGTTATACAGTGTCAACAATGCAGCTTCAGTATAAGAAAAAGTTATTTAAAGAAAGGCAACATCAAAAATATAGGTCTTCAGCCTTGATTTAAAAGAACTGAGAGTTGCAGCAGACCTGCAGTTTTCTGGGAGTTTGTTCCAGATATGTGGAGCATAGAAACTGAACGCTGCTTCCCCCTGTTTAGTTCTGACTCTGGGGACAACAAGCAGACCTGTCCCAGACGACCTGAGAGGTCTGGGTGGTTCATAGTGTAGTAGCAGATCAGAAATGTATTTTGGCCCTAAACCTTTCCGTGTTTTAAAAACCAACATAAGTATTTTGAAATCAATTCTTTGAGGCACTGGAAGCCAGTGTAGAGACTTCAGAACTGGAGTGATGTGATCCACTTTCTTGGTCTTAGTGAGGACTCGAGCAGCAGCGTTCTGAATCAGCAGCAGCTGTCTGATTGATTTTTTAGGGAGACCTGTAAAGACACCGTTACAGTAGTCAAGTCTACTGAAGATAAAAGCATGGACAAGTTTTTCCAAATCCTGCTGAGACATAAGTCCTTTAACCCTTGATATATTTTTAAGCAACAGTAGAAACCTGGGTGTGGGTAGCTCTGCTACGTGTGTTTGTGTGTGGTCAGATCTCGAGGACTCACATGTTTGTAAAACTGCCCATATTCAAACTCTACACAGTTAATTTCTCGCATTACAAAGTCTCAGAAGTGAATTTAGTGGTGAAACAGCAGACAAAAATTGTAAAAAGTTTCAAGTTGTTTGCTGCTGCTGCTACGGCAAACTCACGATCTAGAATATAGAATCGATTGCTTTTTTATAATTTCCATCTGCTATTTCACCACTAAATTCACTATTGAGACTTTTTTATGCAAGCAATTAACTGTGTAGAGTTTGAATATGGGCAGTTTTACAAACATTGATGGCCAACTGCACATTTTCTCCGATGTTGTGCGCACCACCGGAGAAAAAAGTGAGAGAAAGAAAAAGGAGAGGTCGCAGTTCGGACGATGACTACCCGGTTGAGATTGTGTGTGTGTGCATCCTCGAGATCTGACCACACACAAACACACATAGCAGAGCTACCCACACCCATGTTTCTACTGTTGCTTAATTCAATAAAACATCAAAATAGAGAAGTTGTCTCCGTCCGTGTTTTAAACAGACACACCTGGGGCGAAGTTGGAAACCAGAATCAGCTTTAAATACAGTCCTAATCTAGTCCTCACTAACACGGGCCTACTTATAGTAACTACATGAAAACTTCACTGTTGTCGTTTGTGTTTAGCCTACATCATCAGTTTCTATCATGTGAAACAAGAGGCCAAGTCAGCCTGGTGGCGAAGCTGCAGACAGATGCTCAACAGTGTGCTCCCCAGCAGTCAGCTCCCCCTGCTGTTCATAAGGTGCCTCTGCACCCCTTTCGTTTCAGACCCTCCCACCAGCCTTTGGCCTTTGACATGTGTCAAGTCCAAATGAAAAGCCAATGTTAAATCGAAATTGAAAAGCCAAATGTTAAATTGAAATTGAAAAGCCAAATATTAAATCCAAATGGAAAATCCAAATGTTAAATTGAAATTGAAAAAGCCAAATATTAAATCCAAATGGAAAAGCCAAATGGAAAATTCAAAAGAAAAATCATTTTTCATATCAACTTTGCATTTTCTATTTCAGTTCATATCAGTTTCCTTTTCTATGGCATGATTTTTCCTAGTAGCGTTGTCAAATAATAATATTTTTTAATTTGATCTTGCTTCGTTTTCTCTTTGGACTTTCAATTTGAATTATGAATAAATATTTCCTCCATAAAGCAAAGGCCTGTCGTCCATCTTTATATACCGTCTATAGTGATGGTCAAATGAAGGTTCACGAACCACTGTCTTTATTTTCTGAGCTCACTAGATGGCGCTCTCTGTTCAAGATAAAGGTTAAAGGAATGACAATTCAGTGTTTTCAACCCTCTGTTGAATAGAGAGCGCCATCTAGTGAGCTCAGAAAATAAAGACAGTGGTTCAGGAAGCTTCATTTTACCACCATTATATGAAACACACAGACACACAGACACACACACACACACACACACACACACACACACACACACACACACACACACACACACACACACATAGCACACGTAGCACACACATACAGCATCTGTATGGAACGCACCGGCTGTAAGATGACGTAGTATTAAGAGCAACAGCGGTCGCAAGTAGTATGAAAGACCCAAAATCTGCTTAAGGAGGCAGGTTGGGGGGGTGGATGGGTCAAACAACACAGTACTTTCACCCAGGAGACCGGGGTTCATGTTCCGTTCTTGTGCCGGGTGTCACTAAACTAAACACAGGGCCACTGATTACTGAATGTACCGGTCACAGGAAGGGCTAGCCTAGAAATCTAGACGCACCCTAGTGGTAGCAAATTTATTTTGCAGCCGGGGGTAGAGTGGGGGGGGTCTAGGCACTCTCTGTTGGCTTGCGAGCTGGAAAAACCAAACTCTAGTCAGGCCAATCACATCGTGTATAGAGTCGGTGGGTGGGTTTATGGCTGCTGCTGCTGGGAACAGCGGTCTTCTGGAAGACTTGGAGTTAAGCTTTTCTTTGAGAAAAGAACAAAGAACGGCACTGAAGTCATTCTTAAAAAAGGACGATGTGTTCGGAGTTTTGCCAACCGGATACGGCAAAAGTTGAATCGATCAACTAGCTCCGCTACCTTCTTCATTGCTCTGCCTGGTTGTAGCGCTATCCTATTGCGTGCAGAGGGAATTTGAAAGACAACCGTTTATCCCGCCCATCGGATTGAGCTCCGTCAATGTTGAGTTCCCAGACCCAACATCTGGATGTGGGTCTGGCTTGTCAGGCTAAGGAAGGGCTACACAGAGACATAAATCAGCACGATATCTACTGAGACTGGCGGAGTTTTGATTTGAGTCTGAGTAAAAGCAGAGACTTCAGTTGAGTGATCTCAGCGTGTGCTTGGAGTCAACTACATTTTAACACAATGCTATATATCTTTTTTGTTTTAATATTGATATCAGCAGCCTCAAAAATCCAGTTTCAGTCAGAATCATAAACACAGGATTTAAAATGAGGCAACATAAATTATACATAAAAGCTAGACTTTTTGACTTAGTCACCGAGAAGATGTCTGCAGAGCCCTTTTTGCTGTGCAGTGCAGTGAGGATGAGCAGGGACCATGGAGCCTTTATTTATGCTAAAAGCAGAGTAACAGAGAAAGGCCACAGCTAACAAGCCAGCCCTCCACTCTTACTGTCTCCTGAGCAAAGGGGGCACAGGGAGGAGAGATAGAGCTGGAGTCTCCAGGGAATGTCATTTTGCTCTCCTGGGCAATTTGCATGCTCTAATATTAATTGCTATTGGAAATACTTGATTTGATTAAGGGGGGAGTCCCAGCGGGGGAGAACGTCTCTCTGCAGCTGAAGAGAAGGGAGTGCTCCTAACCTTGTTATGTTGAAAGGCAACCGGTACTGAGTCAATAATGCACACAACACACACCACTCCAGTCTCTTGAGTATGTTTACACATTTCTACATTTCCTTTTTTTGTTTTTTACAGATCAGTGACACAATAGTTGCTGCGTATTAAAGATTGATAGAAATGCCTTTGCACACATATTTGGAAAAACACGTACAATCACTCAGATGCACAAACACTCAAGCATACACATGTTCAATAAATTATTTGCATCCACTGCATTCCATTACAGGGTTTGATATGGAAATGCAACATAAGCACACTGTATCTGCTGTTCATTTGCATTCTGCTGATCACTCCTTAATTCATAGCAGAGGTTTTCTGTACATGTTTTCCTTTTGGTATTCACCCGATAGCTCAAAAGGAGCTTTTGTTTTGACTGCACAGGGCGTATTTGTCCCCTGGCCTTAGCATAAATAGGAGCTGACAATAAAATATAGCCTACAGGAGAATTCCCCATTGACTGTGAATGAGAAGGAGCACAGCTATTGTATTACAACAGGCTGATTTACATAACATATAAGTATATGTGTACAGTTTGTGCTGGAGTGTGACTCTGGGCTACACATTGTTATGAACGAGTTCATCTGATATTGTACTAAAACTTATTCCTAATAACTCGTATGATATCCTACAAAATTACGGTAACCAGTGGCCGGTCACGTGACAAAGTTTGGCTGAGCAGTCACATGAGAGTTAAGTTTAGCAGTCTTTACAGTTAAGTTTAGCCAAGAAAAGGTGACTGTGAGCCGGGTACAGTCGAGGGACCCATCCATCCACTCCGACCTCCTCCCTGCGCTGATCAACACGGTCTTATACAGCGGCAGTCAATGTGTTGCATGCAGTAATGAATACGTGGAATACATACGAATTGCAGTGCTTGCAGTGATCACTTTTCATAGCTATATGGTAGTGATGGTCAAATGAAGCTTCGCGAACCACTGTCTTTATTTTCTGAGTTCACTATATGGCGCTCTCTGTTTAAAGAAAAAGGTTAAAGGAATGGCAACTCAGTGTTTTCAACCCTTTGTTGAACAGAGAACGCCATCTAGTGAGCTCAGAAAATAAAGACAGTGGTTTTGCGAAGCTTCATTTTACCATCACTACTATATGGAGGTCAGCCCTATGTTCCCACAGCCCAATTGTCCCACAGCCTTATGTCCCACATTTCTAAGAATTTTCTTTTCACTGAAAATTAGGCCCTATGTTCCCACAGCCCTATGTTCCCACATTTATAGGACATTTTCAAAATTAGGTCTTGTGTTCCTACATTTCCCTTCAATTTAAGCCCTATCCTCCCACAACATGTTTAGTGTTAGGGGTTAGGGTTAGAGGGATAAAATCTGATACAAATTTATGAAAAAGGAAATGTGGGAACATAGGGCCTAATTTTGAAAAATGTTTGAATGGTTCAGCCTGCTCTGGATTGTTATGACGCAGATTGTAACTGTAATTGCAGCATACAGTTAAACAAACTTGATTAAACTTCAGGTTCTGTATGGACAAAGAATGTTACATTCATGTCCAATCACATGCATTATGCAATCTTTTCTGTCTCTGTTTTGACCTCTGGCCAAGAACATTAGCATACAGTACCCAAGACTCCAGCAGGCTTATCTTAATGGTCTCCTTCAAATGAAACTCAGCCATTGAGTCAAATCTCCCTAGCTCACTGGATTTACTTGGCAGATTATTGGACTGCACACAACACCAGCTGATTAATTTAGAATTCCTCTGAGGTATCCACCATGAATATCAACCCAGTCTCACGGCAGTTCGTGAAATGGTCACGTAATTTAATCTATTGATTCGTGTACACGGACACGTTTATCTCATTTTTGATCTTTTGTGGTGGTCAGCACGTTTTGTTAACTAATGTATTTCAATAGGAAGCATCTTTCGTGATCACAGCACGACTACGGTAGCGAGTAGTATGAAAGGCCGGAAATCTGCGTAGGGAGGTTGGTTGGGGGGGTGGATGGGTCAAACAACACCCAGGAGACCGGGGATCGTTTCCCGCGTGTCACGGTTCCTTTCCCCGTTCTTCTTTTCCTAACCCAACCCCGGAGACCGGGGATCGTGTCCCGCATGTCACGTTTCCTTTCCCCGTTCTTCTTTTCCTAAACCCAACCGTCCCATTGTTGTCCCGCGTCCCCCAGAGACCGCGGATCGTTTCCCGCATGTCAAGGTTCCTTTCCCTGTTCTTCTTTTCCTAAACCCAACCTCTGTGTTCCCATTACGATGACGTGCTCACCATTGATTTTCGTGATTTCGGACGTGATTGGTGATGCAAACAATGCGAGTACTTGCTGAGACAGACAGAGTTTCATTAAAATCCCTGTCAAAGGTGCAGACAGTCTTATCAAGGTTTGTAAATGAGCTGTTGAAGATGAGGATATCATCTCTGAGTCATGTCTGCGAGGGGCACTATTATACAGTTCACTGTGGATGTTTAATAGCAGCTGCAAAATGAGATTATTTTGACACTGATCCAGTATTGTGACTGTTGAAAATATGTTCTATCCATACAGTATATGCCATATAATGTGTATTACTATTATTATCAACATCTTTTTTTTTGTATGATTTTACTATGTATGGTATTTATTGTTTAGTATAAATTAACGTAATGAAATGAGTCATAAAGTAAAGTGGCACGTAAACATCCCGATAAAGAAAATCATTTGGGAGCTTTAGTCGTTCCTACTGGCTGGAGTGTCACTAACTTCTCTCGAAGGCAATTTCTTCCTTGAAGAAATCCTACTAATTTAACAACGTTTCTGTGATTAGTCAGTCAATATTCTTGTTTGTATTTATGTTTGTAACTATGATTTATTTGGATGGATTTGTAATTAATTGCTGCCAGGTGAAAGGGAAGAAATTGAAACGAGGAATGCTTGCTGACATGCAGTAGCAGTATTATCCCACAACCAAAGGAGCACAGTCTCCTGATTAATACGAATTAAATTCCTTCTCTGTACAAATAAAAACTGTTGCAGTGTTACTTTCAAATCTACTATGTTAAACAGTCACATTATTTCTGATAATGATGCTGGTAGATATATTTACCAGAGAGATACTGTTACCTTGCATAGCACGGTATACTAACACTGCAAGTAATGAGTGTTCAATTCAATCAGTTCAGTTCTGTCATCCATCCATCCATCTTCGTCCGCTTATCCGGTCGCGAGGGTAGCAGCTCCAGCAGGGGACCCCAAACTTCCCTTTCCCGAGCCACATTAACCAGCTCTGACTGGGGGATCCCGAGGCGTTCCCAGGCAAGGTTGGAGATATAATCCCTCCACCTAGTCCTGGGTCTTCCCCAAGGCCTCCTCCCAGCTGGACGTGCCTGGAACACCTCCCTAGGGAGGCACCCAGGGGGCATCCTTACCAGATGCCCGAACCACCTCAACTGGCTCCTTTCGACGCGAAGGAGCAGCGGATCTACTCTAAGCTCCTCACGGATAACTGAGCTTCTCACCCTATCTCTAAGGGAGACGCCAGCTACCCTCCTGGCCGCTTGTACCCTGGATCTTGTTCTTTCGGTCATGACCCAGCCTTCATGACCATAGGTGAGGGTAGGAACAAAAACTGACCGGTAGATTGAGAGCTTTGCCTTCTGGCTCAGCTCTCTTTTCGTCACAACGGTGCGATAAATTGAATGTAATACCGCACCCGCTGCGCCGATTCTCCGACCAATCTCCCGCTCCATTGTCCCCTCACTTGCGAACAAGACAAGGTACTTGAACTCCTTCACTTGGGGTAAGGACTCATTCCCTACCTGGAGAAGGCACTCCATCGCTTTCCTGCTGAGAACCATGGCCTCCGATTTAGAGGTGCTGATCCTCATCCCAGCCACTTCACACTCGGCTGCGAACCGATCCAGTGAGTGCTGAAGGTCACAGGCCGATGATGCCATCAGGACCACATCATCTGCAAAAAGCAGCGATGAGATCCCCAGCCCACCGAACTGCAACCCCTCTCCACCCCGACTACGCCTCAATATCCTGTCCATAAATACTACAAACTGATTGGTGACAAAGCGCAGCCCTGGCGGAGGCCAACTCTCACCTGAAACGAGTCTGACTTACTGCCGAGAACCCGGACACAGCTCTTGCTTTGGTCATACAGCGATTGGATGGCCCTGAGAAGGGACCCCCCCCCACCCCGTACTCCCGCAGCACCTCCCACAGTATCTCCCGGGGCACCCGGTCATACGCCTTCTCCAGATCCACAAAGCACATGTAGACCGGTTGGGCATACTCCCAGGCTCCCTCCAGGATCCTTGCGAGAGTAAAGATCTGGTCCGTTGTTCTGTCCCACGTTGTTCAGTTCTGTCATGTCACATCAAATATAGTCTGGATCCACAGGAGTACATTTCCAGGATAATTGCCTGACATCCCTCACCTTCCGTTCTCAAACTCTGTTCGCTACGGGAAACAACAAACTTCGAGCTAGCAAGCTACACGCTAAAAATGGCAAGTTTTGAAGAAAATTTTGATCAAGCAACAAGATTGGTTCTTTTTGGGAATTATAGGAATTTACAAAGAACATGTTTGCTGTGGACGAAGTACACATGGAGATACATTGGTAAGAGTCAATGAGGTTTAACCATGTATCAGCTAATTGAAATAGCTCACGTTACTGTATTGTGTCAACAGTTTAACTTCATTTAATACTGGATGTAGTGTTTGTTTTTGCAGGGTGCAAATGTTCCACCAAAACAAGTTCGTTCCCGAGACTATTTTGCAGAGCTACCGTCGCTGTGTCCGGAGCTTAGTGTCCCCCAAGACGGTTATAATTGGTTTAAAGAAATGCAAACAACCCTTTTCTCCTATCCCGTAATGTATCTGTGGTGTAGCCAGACCTTCCTCCACAGCACTGTGGCGATAGGTCTGGCAATGCAAGACTACATCAAATAGCTTAAAGGAACACGCCACCATTTTTTGAAATAGGGTTATTCACCGTCTCCCCTAGGTGTAGATGAGTGAGCAAACGCATTTTTGTGTCAGTTCATGCATTGTCTTAGTCTGGCAGCACCGCCGCTAGCTTAGCTTAGCGTAGTGAATGGAATCCTATGTTGCTGGTTCGCATGTTGTGGGTAAAAGTGAGCCAACAACAAACAAAAAAACCTATGCAATGCAGATTAAGACTAGACGATTTCCTAGGCAGATATTGACTTGGGACTATATTGGGGCGAAGCACAGCCGAAGCACTGCTACTTGGGTGCATAGAGAGATATCACGCAGCAACAACTGTGTGAGTACAGGTCTAATAAGGGTCGATCTATCCCGTAAAACCATGCGTCATGTTATATGCGTCAATAATCAGCGGCAGCGCTGCCAGACTAAGACAATGCATGCACTGAGACAACAATGCGTTTGCCCACTCTGGAATTTTTCATTGACCTATGTACCTTCAAAAGTATTAATATTAAGTGATGAAGTCTGCGAAAATGACTGCGACAGAGTAATACTTTACTTACGTTTAGAAACATTAGCCATCATACCAGACCAAGTGCTGTAGCAGCAAAACCACTGAGTGTACTGAGCGGAGCAAGAGTGTGTTGAAACAGAATGAGTCAGTTCTGCTTTCACATACAATATTCAATTCGTTACATATTCTCACTTCCATCTGCAGTATCTCCTTCTATACTTCTTTTTCAGTCTTCAATCTTTAAAAAAAATAAAATAAAATTCTATCAGTCTAAGTTTACAGAGTTATCATTCAGTTTTGCATATTGTCACCTTTTATAACCCACATGTTATCACTGGGTGATACATTTAATCAGTCTGAACAAAAAGAGCACTCCAGCTTTTGCATTGTATGTAATTTTTGTGAGTCCTGTCATGTCACGTCACATTAAATAACTGTGTAAAGCTTTAAACTTAACTTCTACTTTTCCCACTTGCACAGTTTCACCTGCATCAGTCAAAGCTTGAGCCATTACACGCAGAGATTTGACAAGTAGTATGCTTTTCCCTCAACAGGGGGAGATGTGGCTCTGCCATGTTGGGCTCAGTCCTGTGTCAGTGAAAAGTGTACCTTGCCGAGGCGATTCGGCTCCCAGACAGTGACAAGTGCTGCCATCCTGCCACATAACCCGCAGGCTGCTTATCTGGTTGGAACTTTCTGTTTTTATGTTATTTAATAGGATTTTCATAACAACGTGTCACTCCCTGCAGTCTGTCAGCTCCACTGACTGAGTGCATACATATGCTGGGAGCTGGCAGGGGGGTTCATCATGGGTGTCTTAACAGGTAAAACCTGGTTCTGCGTGGATTCTCAAAGCTTAGTTACAGTGGAATCGCAGGGCTGCAACTAATGATTATTTTCATTGTCGATTAATCTGTTGATTTCTTTCTCGATTAATGGGTTAGTTGTTGGTCTCTAAAATGTCGGAAAATGGTAAAAAATGTTGATCAGTGTTTCCCAAAGCCCAAGTTGACGTCCTCAAATGTCTTTTTTGTCCCCAACTCAAAGATATTAATTTACTGTCACAGAGGAGAAGAAATTAGAACATATTCACAATAAGGAAGCTGCAATCAGAGATTTTGCATTTTTGAATTTTTATAACAAATGATTTAAAACCGAGTAATTGATTATCAAAAAAGTTGGCGATCAATGTAATAGTTAGTCTCGCATTGCCAGACCTTCCTCCACAGCGCTGCAGAGGAGGGTCTGGCTAGTTCACACAGCATTCCTGGATGGGAGAAAAACGTGCTCTGGTTTATTGGCATTTCTTTAAACCAATCACAAATGTCTTGGGTGACACTAAGCTCCGGACAGAACAACGCCGCTGCTGCAAAATAGCCTCAGGAAGGAACTTGTTTTGGTGGAACGTGTCTGTTCAAAAGTTAGAAGTTAGAATGCCAACACAAAGAAAACCCAATGTAATGGATATCTGGCATAAATGAGTGAAATCCAGCAGAATTAACGACTGCAATGAAGCAATCCCGGAAGTGGAATGTCGTGGATATAGACTAATGTAATAGTTGACAACGAATCGATTGATCAATAAATCTTTGCAGCTCTATGAAACAGCATGAAGGACATAAACATTGTTACTAATATACGTATATCTAAGATGTTTAAGATTGCCAGCATTGCCCAAGAGAACATGTCCAAAATGGAAAGATACTAAGCTTGCACACCTCATGATGAGCTGGGTCACTGGTCAAAGGAAAACAGCAAGGTAACTGTTTGCTATAGCTGTTAGCAACACATTAGTAGGGATGTCCAAATTAATCTTCATGAAGCCTTTTCTTCATTTTCTGATCCCAAAAGATGTCACTCTCTAACTTAATAAAGGTTAATCCACATTTCAACCAATCCAAATCAAGATTTTTCAGTTGCCATTGTATATCGACCATATTGGTACATTGTCATATTGGTCTATAAATGCATGCTCACTTCCAATTTTCTTTCCATTTAATGCCAGTGAAATTGGGTGTGGCTGCAGTGGACAGCAGAGTATAATAATTCTGATATTAATGGTTTAAGTCAATATGTTTCATTATATAGAAGGCCTAAAACATGTTTGTCACCACTACAGCAGTATTCTGGAACAACGAAAGTACATTTACAGGATAGTTGCCTGACATCCCTCACCTTCCGCTCTCTATGTGTTGCCATTCTCAAACTCTGTTCGTTTTGGGAAACAACAACAAAGAACAACAAAAAAGATATAGCAAGAATGATTGTAAAGATTTACAAAGAATATGTTTAGGGCATTTCCTCTCTAACTGGGACGTTTTGGGACTGATTGGTGGGATTGCTGTGGACGAAGTACACACAGAGATACACTGGTAAGAGCAAATTATGTTTAACCATGTAACCAGCTAATTTATACAGTATAGCTCATGTTACTGTTTGTGTGAACAGTTAACTTCATTTAATATTGTATGAGGCGTTTTCTTTTGCGGGGTGCAAATGTTCCACCAAAACAAGTTCCTTCCCGAAACAATTTAGTAGAGCCATCGTCGCTGCGTCCGAAAGGTTTGGCAAAGCGAGACCACTACAGGAGTAACCATGCTTCCCATCATGCACTGTGGCTATGTTGTTCATGTTGAGATCGAGCGAGCATTCACCCCGTACACCAAAAAATCCAAACGATAAGTCAGAAGCCCTAATGTCTGGCTGTGCATCTCCACAAGCAGGCACATAAACATGATAACCGCGTTAGAGATGTGGAGCCCTGACATAGATGCATTACTCAACACAGGGAACACAATTTGTCTGGGTACAGTTTATACGGCTCCGTGATAAACTGCCTCACACCATCACAGAGGCCCCGGTATAGAGTTTAGGATGAAACGAATATATGGGAAAAAGAACAGAGGAAAAAAGACAAAGAATACCACTTGTGTGATGTTCATAGCTTTCATCTGGTCTGAACAGGAACCAGGCAGAGGAACCGGCCAGTGCATCAGAAAGGGAACATCCCCTCTGTGACCAGTCTTTCTGTCTCATTCTTCACATCTCCGTCTCTTTCCCTCTCTGGTTGACGCTACATTTACCCCTCCAATGTGACAGACTGCACATTATGAGCTGCTTCCTATTGATGTGGAACAAAAACAGACAGTGTAGCTAGTGAGTTAGACTCTAATTGTTTGGCATCCCAAAATGGAGCTGATGGCAAAGAGAGATTGACGACTTGTGTGGGAGTACAAGTTTTTCCTGTTTTGATACCGCCCTGCAAGATCAGGTAATAATGAGGACTACATTTAGATTCATCAAGAGTTTAGAAAGGGGGGGAAATATCATAGCAACCAGTACAAAATATCCATGATGACTATCTTGAAAGATGCCATCTGTACATATTTGATGGCTCAAGATGACACTGTCTATGCTTGTATCTGCATGTGAAATGTATGTTGGGCCATGTTTTTCTTTTTTCAGTACGTGTTGGATACTTGAGTGTATTTCACGAGTGGGGGAATGTAACTAAGTACATTTACTCCAGTAATGTACTTAAGTGCACATTTGAGTTACTTGTACTATACTTCAGTCTTTTCTTTTCATGCCACTTTCTACTTCCTCTCTGCTACATTACAGAGAGAAATATTGTACTTTTTACTCCACTACATTCATTGGACAGCTTTAGTTACTAGTTACTTTACACAGTAAAATCTTTGCACACCAAACACATGTAGTTTATAAAATACTATGTTGTATTATTAATTAAACAACCCAACAATATAACGGCCTACAAGTCCAGCTGAAATGATCAGACCATTAAACACACAACTGTTTTGAGCGTTTCCAGTTTCTAAAATGTGAGGATTTTTCTGCATGAGTACTTTTAATTGTAATACTTTAAGTGCATTTTCCTGATAATACATACTGTGACATTTTCAATGCCAGACTTTTACTTGTAACAGAGTAGTTTCAGTGTGGTATTAGTACTTTTACTTAAGTAAAGGATCTCAGTACTTATACCACCACTGTGTTTAACACAACCATATATTCACTTTCACAATGCATCCCCTGCGAAGGTGTCTAAGTTGTTTGCACTAGATGGCACTGTGCACATGGCTGTGGAAACCTGAGTACTGCGACTGGATCAAAGCCACACACATCATTTAGGATCAGTTATTGACATCATTTTGTATTTAGACCTTACCGTCATCAGACTCTGTTGCCGTGGGAACAGGTCTAAAACAGGCTGCACAAATCCACACACGTGTGATTTACTCCCCATCCAATGTCTCTAAGGCGAGTCACCATAATGCATACAGCAGCTGAGTTGAGTCAGCAAAGGTCAGAGAAGATGACACTATACTCTGGGAGTGAATTAGCAAGGGGTCCCTGCCAGGGCCAGGTGCTGAGCCGTTAGTCGCCGTTGGCTTACAGGCAGGCAATAAAACTCAAGTCTTGGAAACTGATGTCCTGTAAAAGCCAAATCTTACTTGAACACTGTGCTGGTCAGGTAATCCAGCAGTTGAATAAAATGTCAGCCTGGCTGGATGTGCTCAGCACACCTGTTTGGAAAGACTGTTAGGCTGCTTTGTTATACACAGTGCAGCTGGGCCAGCAGATCACATGCCCATTCAGACAGAGTAATGGCCTACTCTATGGCTTTAAATGGTAAGCTCACTCAAATTATAAAAAAAACAAAAGCATATTTTCTTATTAACCTCTTCTGGTATCTAGCCAGAGTAGTCTGGCTCAACATAAGTACATTTCCAGGATAAAGCCTGACATCACCTTAGGCTCCCTTTGCCGTTGTCAAAATCCCTTCATTAAGGAAAACAACAACAAACTTCGAGCTAGCAAGCTACACGCTGACATAGGCAAGTTTTGAAGAAGATTTGGATTGGGCAACAAGGCAGGCCTGCTTGGTTCTTTTGAGGAATGATTGTAAAGATTTAAAAAATATATGTTTACGGCATTTCCTCTCTAACTGGGATGTTTTTGGACCGATTGGGACTTTTTTTTTTTTTACTTAGCCCTATGGCCCAGTGTTACCACTGATAGCATCACCTGTAGCTTTGGTGTAATTTGTTTTTGAGACTTTAAAAAAAGAAGAAGTAATTACTTTCCAAAAACATGAACAGGTTTGGGGGCCAAATTCATTGACATGGTGCGTACTTTATATGTGAATCCCACGGCCATAGTCTCAACCAATGGCTTGCATTCTCAGCCATTTACCATCGAGCGGGGCTCGCGACAGTGGTGCCCACTTTCCCCCATGCTGTTTGCAATCTCTCTTAAACCCCAAGTCCCAAGCCATAAGGTAAAATATAATCTGTAATGTCCAGATTAAATCCAATAGCAGCTCAATATCATTATTTGCAGAAGATATTTTGTTGTACATTTCTGATCTTGAGGACTCTATTCCAAAAATTCTTAAGATCGTCAACGAATTTGGCTCAATCTCCGGCTATAAAATTAACTGGAATAAATCTAATCTTCTTTCATTGAACAACAGTCATGTGACATCAGCCATTAGTGTTACAATACCAAACTAAAGCAAAATTACATATTTGGGCATCATCATACACGCATCGCTACAGCAGTCCAGGACAACTATGAAACTACATTAAAGTGCTCATATTATGCTTTTTGGCTTTTCCCCTTTCCTTTATTGTGTTCTGTATCTTTTTGTGCACGTTATAGGTTTACAAAGTGAAAAAGCCCAAAGTCCACCCCAAAGGGACTTACCATCTCCAACAGAAAACACTGTTCACCAACTGCTCCAAACAGCTCTATTGTAGTCCAGCCTTTACTTCAGAGACAAACGTGGTCACTTTGGAACACACGTTATAATGCTCGCCTAGCTGCTAGCATGGCACTCCCTCATACTCTGCAACTGACAAGCTAGCAGTACTTACTGTGCATGTGCGACTCCCAACAAAGATGGTACAGAAGTGAGATGTCTCACTCTGTAGCTAAAACAGAGAGCTCAAGAGGAGCTGCAGCAATGTGCAGTAGACCAAATATATGGTGTTTTCTGAAAATTAAACCACATAAACCTATTCTGGTATGATCCTCAAAATTAGCATAATATGAGCACTTTAAAGGGATATTTGAATGAAAGATGAATATGTATTTAAATTGGGTTATTTATGTAGTAGAAATGTGAAATTTCTTTTTGAAGTTCTTCTAGACCGAGAAAAGCCAGAAAATGCATTTTTGGCTCATGTAGATGAAAGACAACAACTCCCAGAATGCACTTGCTTTGCTTCCCTACAAGGCCACTCCCAAGCCACGCCTACTGGTTACAGAGGGCAGTCAAGTCAAGTCAAGTGGGTTTTATTGTCATTTCAACCATATACACTGTATATAGTGAAACAAAACATTTCACCATGGTTCAAGTGGTGTTACACATTTAAAATATATAAAAACGACATTTTATAAATATGACATTATATAAAAACGACGAGACAGGCTACATTTAGTGCACACACATTACTGACTATACATAAAGTGCAATTACTACTTAAAGTAGAGCATTTAAGACAGACAAGGGACAAGACAGACAACAGACAACAAAAGACAGTGCATAAGTAGACTTGTAATAGAGCACTGATTGTTATAAGAAGGTAGAATATAAGAACTTTCTTGAGATGTGCATGGTTGAAATCACCAGCAACAATAAATAGTCCATCCGGATGTATGCTTTGGAGCTCACTGATAGCTCCATAAAGTTCAGCTAACGCATTGGTAGCATTAGCGCTTGGTGGGATGTAAACACTGAGTATAAACACAGCCATGAATTTGCGTAGAATGTAGAATGGTCGGCATTTAACAGTCACAAACTCCACCAGCGGTGAGCAGTAGTTGGATCCAAGCACCCACTTTCTGCACCAGTCCGTGTTAACATATATGCACAGCCCACCTCCACGAGTCTTAACCAACAGAGCAGCATCTCTATCTGCTCGGAAGGCTAGCAGGCTTGGTAGCTGGATAGCGGAGACTGGTACACTGTTGTTTAGCCATGTTTCCACAACAAAAACACAGCAGTCTCTGAACTCGCGTTGGGAGTTTTGTTGAAGTTGGATGTAGTCCAGTTTGTTGTCTAATGAGCGGACACTTGCAAACAGGATGGATGGGACAGATGGCCGGCTAGCGTTAGCTTTCCACCTAGCTCGAACTCCTGCCCTCGTTCTGCGTTTCCGCTTTCTCGCACACCGCTTTCGATGTCCGTCCCCTTCCCCGGCTAGCGGAACCAAGCGACACCGCAGGCTGAGGTGATGGTCTGCGTCGCATAGTGTGTAGAGTATTCCGTCTGTAATAAAGTTTCCTGCATATTCTCTGATCCGTACCAATGTATCCCGGTGGTACACATGTGCGGTAGTTTGAATGCACATAATTGCAAGGTTGCTGCTGAAAAAGTCTTTGCTAGACAAACATTTTACATTCTACTGCAGCAGCTGCTCCTGGCGCCTCTTGTTCCTCCATCATCCACAACTGTTCCTTGCTGTATTGCGGCTCGTACAGGCAGCCACGAGCATCGGATTCGCGCACCAGATCTTCAAAATCCCCTTCTGCCATATCATCTTCAAAACTACCTTCCAACTTACCATCGTGGTTAGTCTACTAAAGTATGAATTAATTACTCAGCTTTCTCCACAGAGCAATAGCGTGTTAGCTTAGTTTCAAGATGGCTGACACTATTTGGAAATTCTGGGAGTGAGTTCCCACCCCGTATGGGCGGGTTGAAAACATGCGGAACTAGCTCTTACTACTGGCTGTAGTCCATTAGCCTCGTGAGACGGTCCTGATCTTGCGAGCTCCAGTTTTCCACTCGCAGATCAGACCGACCAATCAGTGTTGGTTTTGAGGCGGGTTTAGGTGTGACGCAACATTTGTTTAGACTGTTCAGTCTAAACAACATGGCGGCTTCCACGGATGAGATAAGTGATTTGGCCCGTCTATCACCAACAAAGGTGGTGATAGACAGATGGTTTATCCAATCAGGTAACCAATATTTTCGCCCCTTCCCAAAAGTTCTCCAACGGAAAGTTCCCAGATGGATATGCCGAGCTCTCCTGCTTTGCCATGTGTTTTCCTTTTCTTTTTGTCTGTCATGTAATCTTGTCTACGTACCTTTTGTTTGTTTGTAACCAAAACTGTAAAGCATCTTTGAGTGTTTAGAAAAGTGATATAAAAAATAAATATATTATTATTATTATTAGTATTATTATTAGTATTGCATTTCCATTAAGTTAGGAGCTTGTGAGAGATTTCAAAATGAATGATGGAAATGAAAGCAGCAGAGGCATCTTTAATGAGACCCTCCCTGCCTGAGAAAGACATTCTTTTGGAAATATGAAGTCAAGCCTGAGCCAAAATAACCCTGATGACATCACTGACCCCTTGATTACATTAGGGTTATTTTCTCAGACTTTAGAAAGCTCCCTTTAGAGCTGAAAATAAATAAAACCTTTCTTTTCACAGCCTGCATAATACTCCTCCTGATGAGTAAAGTTAACTCTATGGGTCCTATCTCGCACCCGGCACAGCGCAGCGCAAAGTCTTTTCTAGTTTAAGACCGACGCAGTTGTCAGTTTTCCGTCCAGCGCCCACAACGTTTAAATAGCAAATACACCTGCACCCATTTGTGGCCCATGGGCGTGCTGCTCTTACAGGGAGGTGTGGTCAGGTGCATTCTGGGCGCGCTGGTCTGACAGGGAGGTGTGTTCAGGTGCTTTCTGGGCGTGCTGGTCTGACAGGGAGGTGTGTTCAGGTGCTTTCTGGGTGTGCTGGTCTTACAGGGAGGTGTGTTCAGGTGCTTTCTGGGCGTATTGCTATCTTGAGGCAGCGGAAAGTGATCGCGCCATTGACCAACAAAAACCTGGTCTAAAGTCAATAACGCAGCATTTCATTGTTATTTTAACAGCACAAATATTTTAGGCAGCACACAAACATGCAAAAGATAAAAAATAAAACTATTACAATGTGAAATAGTTTAATTTCATGCATGAGCAGATCAGTTTCTTCTCCTGAACATCTCTCCTTCCTGCTTAGCAAATCCTCCATCATAATAGCAATACGCCTGGCTTTTAAAGGGAATGGGAGATGACACTCCAATTTTTTGTTTGGCTGTTCACATTACCTTTTAAAATGTGGCCTATATCAGATTCCAGTGTGAAGTGTTTGCAAGTTTGAACTGATACACATGCGCAAAAGACCAATAACAATGACATCAGAAGCAGCACGCTGCTGCACTAAAGTTAGGGAGGTTATGGAGGAAATCAGCATTTACACTTTTATTTCAAAATGTTTGTGTAATGGCATCCGTAACATTAATGAGCAGGTGCTGAGGAGAAGAAGAATGAAGAGAAAGAGAGCCAAATTACACTAATTAGGTCTAACAAGTTTTTAATGTTACTGTCTGTGTCTAGGGCTAATTACCGCCGGCGCATAATTGTGACAAATGTTGATGTAGATTGACGTAAAAGTCACATCAAATCCACCTTTGTTGTTCACACTGCGACCACATTGAAACCAATCAGACCTGGGTCTGATTCAGGACCACATATGGAAGTGGTCTAAATCTGATTTGAAAAAATCAGATTTGGGCCACTTTTTCCTGCCGTCTGAACGTAGCCTCTGATTGGTTTATTGCATGTTACGCCCAAAACACTAAGTACAACCCTTTTGAACCATGCGCCCGGCGCAAGGACCCTTTTTACACTAGCAAAAGTGGATTCGTACACGCCCTAAACGCACCTGCGCCAGATGCTTCATGCCGTGCGCTTAGATTGTTAAAATAGGGCCCTAAGTGTTAAACCGGTGGAGTGCCCCTTTAAAGGAACATGGCGACTTATTGGGACTTTGTCTTAATCACCATATCACCCAGAGTTAGATAAGTCCATACAACTCTGTTTGACGCACCCACCTCTTGCTTAGCTTAGCTCAGATCCTGGAGGTAACCGGTTCCATCTAGCCTAGCTTAGCACAGATCCTGGAGGTAAACGGCTCCATCTAGCCTAGCTTAGCACAGATCCTGGAGGTAACCGGCTCCATCTAGCCTAGCTTAGCACAGATCCTGGAGGTAAACGGCTCCATCTAGCCTAGCTTAGCACAGATCCTGGAGGTAAACGGCTCCATCTAGCCTAGCTTAGCACAGATCCTGGAGGTAACCGGCTCCATCTAGCCTAATGCTCCCAATAAGTGACAAAATAATACCAACAGTTTCCTATTTACATGTTGTGATTTGTATAGTCCCAGCGTGTACAAATAACAAGGTCACATGACACACAGCCATCTTCTAACCGTATACATACTGGGAACTATATTCTCAGAAGGCGAAGCACTGCTGCTCTCTGCTACTTGGGCGGAGTGATTTGCTCGCAGCACCTGAGAAGCCCCGTGGTGAGGAGCAGAGAGTAACAACAGTGCTTTTCAGGTGTTGCGCTAATCACTCCGCCCAAGTAGCAGTGCTTCGCCTTCTGAGAATATAGTTCCCAGTTTGCCATTGAATACTTGTCTTAAGAATAATAAAGCAGGTGCTTCCTTTTACATCTGGGATATTGCCCCAGACTTCATATGCTCAAAATAATGGTTCATCCACATATCATTGGCTCCATCTGTCTCTGCAGCTGCTCCACACACACACACACACACACACGCACGCATGCACGCCATCAGTGGTGGAGTGGGCAGCTAAGCAAAGCCTATCCAGACAAGTTTGTGGAGCAGCTGAATTTGTTGAAAACTATATTTTTCTTTTTAAATCCTATAAGAAAGTGCAAGAAAACGTGTCCAAATTTCAGAAATGCATAATTTTGTTAACATCAGCCAAAGATATATATATATATATATATATATATATATAAATTCAGCTGAGGCTTCTCATCTTTTATCATGAAGATATGGTTATGAAAGTCTTCAAATCACCAGGGCAACTTAATCAGAAATCATGGTAACACTTGTACATGGATTATTATGAATGCATGCGTGACTTCATGCATGAAAAAGCATGAATTCATTTGTGTAGTACTTCATGAACTATTAGTAATGTACAAGGATAACAGTTTTTGCCCATTGCTTACACACACAAAATGAGTGCTTAGACCAAAGCCTCAATACCTAAACTTCTTGTAGCATACCTTGAACACAGTGTAATCATAGCTTAAACACATTGTCAACTTTGCACTTTGTTTGCAATTCTGTAACACACTTATTGTGAAACACTACACACATTTTCTTACATTAGACACTTTGTTCAAAAGCGAAGTCTCGTGTTATCATTGGGAAAATACTCAATACAAAATGCAAAACTCATCTGGCAGAGTTCCGGTTACGCCTTGATGGAGTAGACAGTGCGGCATCACAGCTCCCGGTAGCCATTAAATAAACAATGAAAAACTCAAAAAAATTTAAGACAAGAAAAACATAACTACCGAAATGAGTGGGGATAAGAAGCCAAGGAGTCATAAAACTTGAAACAACCCAACGAACACCACGGAGAAAAGTGAACTGGAAGATATGATTGCTGTTCGCGGGACAGATGAAGATGGCCGCCATGAAGGAACAGGCCAGTCGGGCAATGAAGCCGAGTTTCATTCTGGCTTAGAAAACATTAGCATGGAGATCCGAGGTTTAAAGTTGGAATTAAAAGAGCATCTCCACTCATTTGGTGAGGTTCTGCGCAGTGACATGAACGTGGACTTTGAAAGCTTCAAACAAGAATTTAACCAAAGATTCACTTCATTGACCGCAGAACAACTACAGTGTGTGTTGAACGGAGGTTCAGTTGAAAACCCAAAAAAACAGCTAAAACTATATTACTGCTTAAAAATGTATTACAGTTTTTGCCCGTTGCTTGAACACGTTTTGCAAAACTTGGCTCATTGTGTCAAAACTCTACACACAAGCAAATAAGACACAACACTGGGAAATAAACCATTCACCTCTATGTCAAATTGAAACTCTGCTATCAAAACCTAACAATCCTTTGTCAAAATGTCACTCTGATGACAAAATGATACCCACTTGCATCATATGAATACACTGTCAGATCAGCAGCAACACACTAGTCTACTTTATATAAAACACTGCAGTCTTTTGTTTTCAATGATTTTATTCAGTTCCACAGAGGATGTTTTCACAACAACCAAAAAATGAAATACTGAATTCAAAATCATTACATTAGTATATTTTACAGTACAGTAAAGTCAGTTAAATCAAAAATAAAAACAAACGATACACTACTGTAAACACAGAAAAACACAATTGTGCGCAAGTGGGCTTATGGATGGGGTCGGGCCACAGGATCTCATCAACATCACAAGCAATGTCTTCTCTCGCTAAGCATCGGGGAAAATATCCCCTTGTGTGCCGAATCCATCCCTGGATTGACCTCACCTCAATGTCTCCGCAGGCCTGTTCCATTGCCTGCAGAAGAGGCATACGGGCATGTGGTTGGCGGTCATATACGTGCCATCTCCAAGCGGAAAAAAATGACTCTACAGGATTTAGAAATGGCGAGTAAGGGGACAAGTACACAACTTCAAATTGATCATGGTTGGTGAACCAGTTCTGGACCAGAGCAGCCCGATGGAAACTAACATTATCCCAGACAACAACAAAACTGGGCTGCTCTGGTCCATTCTGTACAACTGCATCATGAAGTGCATCTAGACATGTGATTATGTGTTGCACATTATAGGGACCCAGTTTGGCATGATGGTGCAGTAGCCCTGGAAGACTTATGGCAGCACACAATGTGATATTTCCCCCGCGCTGCCCCGGGACGTGCACAATTGCCCTTTGGCCAATTATATTACGCCCCCGTCGTCTGTTTTTGCTAAGGTTGAATCCAGCCTCGTCAATGTAAATACATTCATGCGGCTGGGCAGCTCCATCCATGTCCAAGATTCTCTGTAACAAAAAATACATATTGTGGATGGCTTTACTCAAAGCACACACCTACACTACTACACATACAGAACCGACCCACCCCACCACACAGGTACCTGTGTAGCTTTCTGAATGTATCTATGTGGTACTAATCCAGTGGTACATATCCATCTGTTACTGGACTGCACCCATTCTTTATTGTCAATGTAAAGGACTGAAACACTTAACGGTACATATTCATGTCGAAGTTCTTTGACCCTGACACTGTTCCTCTCAAATGGGACCCTGTACAATTGCTTCATGGTCATGTTGTGCTTTACCAAGATGCGTCTGATAGTTGTAATGCTTACTCGATTGATGTTGTTGAATACTTGCCTATCTAAGTATTTGTTGCTGTAGCTGGTGGAGACAGATTGCATTGTTTGCTCTGACTAGGTTCACTATGGCAAGTTCCTGCTGTTGGGTGAACAGGCGTTGGCGTACACCCCCAGTAGGTCTTCTAGCCATTCTGTAGAAAAATGCAACCACAAATTGTTCTCGTTTGCTTCTTTTTTACAGTACTGTGTATACTGAACTTTACTGTATTTACCATACACAGTACTGAAACATCTCAACACGTTATCACGGTATGTTTCACAAAACTACCACTTTTGTTGGAAAAGGAGCATTAGCCACCCTGGAATACAATACATGTGATACAGTATCGTGATGGTACAGTACTGTAAATACTCTAGATACAGTCTGAGTAGAGCAGAGAGTTGACGACATATCTGTTTTCCAGTCGGAATGTCCTTATTATGGATGAAACTGTGAAACGGCTTAGATTAGGATAGACTCTCTGCCCAGCTTCCCTCATAGTCAGGCCATGGTTTATGACATGGCCCACCAAAGTTGCTCTTATGTCATCCGAAATAATGGTCCTTGCGTGGCCTCTTCGACCACGTCCTCCTCTCTCTCTCTCTGTCTTCCTCTTCCTCTGCCTCTAGCTCTCCCTGCCTCCATGCTTGCAAAGTTCTCAAAATGGCTTAACTGAGGCCTTTTTGTAGCTGGCTGATTGGTGTTCAGTTTTGTAAGTAAGTATTTTCAGGTGTGTGTCTACGTCTTTTCAATTAACCAATGTGTGTTGTATTTTGAATAGATGTGTTTTCCCAATGGTACCCTGAGATTTCATTTTTGAACTAAGTGTGTGTGTGAAATAGTGTGTAGTGTCTAGGAGCAAGTGTGTTGCAGAAAGGAGCAAGCGTGTTACAGAATTGCAACTAAAGTGCAAAGCAGCGCTTTTGTTTAAGGTATGGTTACACTTTGTTTAAGGTATAGTAACAACAACTTCAAGTTATGTTACTTTGGTTTAAACATTGAGTCTATAGTGTTCAAGCAACGGGCAAAAACTGTAATCTGTACTGCATTATACAAAACTGATAGCATGCTATGCACTGCATTTGCTTGTGGAAAAGTACTGACAGAAGAGGAAGACCGTATTTGACTATTGCATGTAGCTTGTGGAAAAATACTGACAGATTGTGTAGAGCGCTAACAGAAGAGTAAGTTCATAAGTAGGACAACCACGAGCATTAGATTTCTAACTGAATATCCTCTATGACACATGTGAGTTTCCTGTAAACGTCTGCATTACTTTACTAGGACATTAAGCTATGGTGAAAAAACCCTCTGGGGGAGTGAGCCAACTTGTGCATAAAAAGAGAAGCTTTGCAAACAGAATTGGCTTAGTTACCTCATGCTCTAGGCGCAAGGATCATAGTACCTCAAACAGCCAGAGGAATACTCATTGAACCGACCTGGTTCTGAGCATAGCATTTAAGATAGCCTAGGTTGCCTTGTGCTTTTGGGCATAAGGACTTAGTACCTCAAACAGCCAGAGGAATACTCAATGAACCGACTCGGTTCGGAGCCTAGTCTATTTCTTTTAATTTTGCTTTTTTCTGAGCTAGGAGACCAAAAAGAGTTTTTATGTTCTTTTTTGGATTCTTTGGAACAGGCTCCTTACCCCCGCGGCCAGGCAGTATGTTTCGGTTTATACTGTTTTGACTGCAGTATTCTGTGCATTGTGTATATTTCTGTTTCCTGTTTGATTTTGATCTGGTTTTCTTGTCATGTGTAGTTTTACTTCCTGTGTTTTCCCGCCTTGTCTGATTGTCCTGCCCCGCCCTAATGTGTTTTACCTGTTGTATCACCTGTCCCTCATTTGCTTATTACCTCTTGTATTTAGCCTCTGTGTTCCCTTTGTCTTGTGTCAGATTGTTTTGTGTCCTTGCCCTGTTAGTTTGTCTGTATCCTGTCAAGTGTGTTTTTGGAATTTTCCCTGTGGTTTTTTTGTTATCCTTTTCTCTGGGGACTTGCTTTTTGGATCCCTTTTGTTGGTTTGCTCCCTGTTTCTTGTATGACTAAATCCTCAAGCTCTCCAAATTCTCCTGCCTGCCTGCCTCTTCCTGCATTTGGGTCCTTTCATCCCCGGAAACGTAACAATACACCAGGGAAACAGACTGTTGTCATTCGACCACGACTATGCAACTGAAATGTGGTAAAGAGGAAGGAATGCAACCCTGCTAAGCGCGCTTTGAAGAAGAGAGGAATCCGGTTCCAGACGCCGTTTACCCAGATGCGAATCCACTGGGACACGGGAACCCGAACATATAACAACGCGAGGGAGGTGAGGGCCGAACTGGTGAGGCGTGGTTTCATGGCGATGGCGCCCACTCCAGTGGCGGCTGGTACATTGCCAGAGGCGCAGCTGAGAGCAGCGATGGAGTGGCAACGCAAGGATGGGACCCGGAGGAGCGACATGACCACAGCGCTACGGTCCAAGGAAAGGTTGCAAGAATTTCAAAGAACCTCTGATTGACTGATGAAGTTGTGAAATGTAAACTGAGCTGGTAAGCATGTTCTTCTTATAATGTAAACTATGTGAGTTTTGACTCCGTTCCCATTAGATTACTCAACAGGACTACCTGGGAGCTGTATTTATGTTAACGTTGGACTTACTTAGAATGTCCGTAAGCGTTGGCTCAAGAGACACTTTTTCTAAGTTAGGGCCCTCCTCATGTAGGAGGATTTCCCTTAGATCTACCAACGGGATCAAAACACGGGAGGGACCAAAGATCCTCCCCCCCCCCCTCTTTTGGAGCTCAGCTGTTGTATTTGTTCCTGTTGTTTCACGTTCAAGTTGTAAGTGGGACCACTGCTGTTTTTGTTTTTCCTTCTTTCTCTGTCTGTCTACATAAAAGACACAACATAACATTGTAATGATGGCATCCTTGAATGTCAATGGTCTTAATAACCCAGTTAAAATAGGAAACGTTTTAGCCAAGATGAAAGGAAAAAAATCTGATTTATTTACAGGACACGCATAACAGGTTTGGTTATAAAAATACCTTCTCCAGTGATTACAAAAAGGGGCCCAAAAGAGGGGTTGCCATACTGATATCTAACTCCCTTAACTTCGAAGTCACAAAAGAATTACACGAAAAAGACGGGTTGATATGTATTAGTAAAGGGGAAAATAGAAAATAATGTGGTCACCTCAGTCAATGTTTATGTCCCACCTAGCACTGATAAGTCTTTCTTAAAACAACTATTTGAGACTATAGCTCTGGAGAGTGAAGGAATACTCATTTGTGCTGGAGATTTCAATATGATTTTGAATTCTAAGCTTGATACAACCAACAATAAGAGAATCAGGTCCCAGTCATCCAGATTTGTCAGCGCCTGGTTAACAGAACTCGGGATGTTTGATGTGTGGAGGGAACTTCACCGGTTAGAAAGGGATTATATGCACTTTTCTGCACCCCATTCCGAATACGCCAGAATAGACTATTTCTTTATGAACAAAATTGATAGGCATAGGGTTGAGAAATGTAACATTGGAGTAACAGACTGTCAGACCACAGTGTGACCTTTCTAAACATTCATTTGGATGGAAGACACAAAAATACATTATGGAAACTAAACGTGGGCATGATAAATAATAGAGAAGTAAAATAGGAAATTAAAAAATAAATTAAAAACCGTAGAGAAGAGAATAATGACTTAATGAACATACTTTGGGACACGCTAAAAGCTGTTTTGAGAGGGAGGTTAATATCAAGGGCAGCCTACCAAAACAACAGGTGAGACAGGAAAACTATGAAAAGTTGCTTATTAAACAACACAATAACGATGGATCAACTCTACAACAAATATTAACAATCGGGCAGCAAATAGATGATATTCTTAATAACGAGAGAGAGAAGAAATTGAGGTTCACTAAACAAACCTATTATGAATCTGGTCCTAAAGCAGCCAAATATTTAGCCCGACGTCTTAAAGTACAGCATGCCTCAACTATAATTCATAAGATTAGGGACCCCCAGACAAAACATAAAACAACAAAATTGTATAAACATGAAGAAATCGAAAATGTTTTCAAGACTTCTACCAACATTTGTATTTATAGCCCCCACCAAAAGAGGAACACCAAATGAAGGAATGTCTTAACTCATTACACTTACCTTGTATAGGAGAAGCACAAAATAGAAAATTAATTTCTAATATTCCTATAAAGGAATTAGATGATGCAATCAGTAGAATAAAACAAACAAATCACCGGGCAGTGATGGATTCCCTAATGAATGGTATAAGACTTTCAGAGATGAATGATCTCCCCTACTCCTTACCTCTTGTAATCTGACACTTAAGGAGGGAGTGCTCCCCCCCGTCATGGGAGGAGGCCATCATTTCAGTTGTCCTAAAGGAGGGGGAAAATAAAGAATATTGCGAGTCCTATAGACCTATCTCTATTCGACTACAAGATATTTACGTCAATAATTTCCAAAAGGAACATTTTTTGCCAGATCTTATAGATGAAGACCAAACAGGATTCATCAAGGGTTGGCAGACTCAAGGTAATATTAGATGCACGCTTCACATTCTAGACCAGATTCAAAAACAGGAAATGAAAGCAATATTAGTCAGCCTTGATGCAGAAAAGGCTTTTGACCGTGTCAACTGGAACTTTTTGTATCAGGTATTAAGAGAAACTAGGATTTAAAGAACAGGCAATGAAATGCATTCAAACTCTCTACCAAGATCCCACAGCTAGGATTAAAATGAATGGTAACTTAACAGACAGGTTTACTTTACACAAGGGTCTCGTCAAGGCTGCTGCCTTAGCCCCACCCTGTTCGCAATCTACATTGAGCCTCTAGCACAAAAGATCAGACAGAGCAATAGTTTGACCAGTATTCAAGTAGGAGGACAGAACCACATCATTGGATTATTTGACGATGTCATTGTGTTCCTTCAGGACACAGAGAGAACATTTCCCAATTTAATATCGACCCTGGAAGAATTTGGCCATTACTCAGGATATAAATTAAATGTAACAAAGACTCAAGTTCTTTCCTCACGCTATTCCCCTAATCCGAGAATAAGGGAAAAGTACAAAATTAATTGGAAGGCAGAAACAATGAAATATCTGGGTGTGGTAATCGCGAAGAAACTGGAAGCACTATTGGAAATTAATTAAGAGATTTCAGACGGTGGACGGCTTTTCCACTAGATTTTGGCTCCCAAATTGAGGTTATTAAGATGAAAATGTTGCCAAGATTGTTATATTTATTTCAATTTATCCCACATAGTATTTTAGAAACACAATTTAGGACCTGGGACAAATGGGTATCCAGATTTATCTGGGCTGACAATAGGCCAAGGGTCAAATATAAAACACTTTAGTTAAATAAGGAAATGGGAGGTTTATCTTTGCCTGATTTAAGAGCCTACTTTTTTGCAGCGCAACTGAGATTCTTGGCTTGTGCATCCTGCTCTTTACACAATGTGAAATGGAAAGATATTGAAAACAATATAGAGACTTTCCCAGTTCAAACAACATTAGGAGACCAAGGGAATAAATTACATTAAAAAGAGTTAGAAACAGAAATATCACAGGAGGATTGGCAACTAATTTGGAAAACACAACACTCAACAAGTTCCAAAAGGTGGAGAGAATTTGGCTGGAAAAATCTGATTCGCTATTTCATCACACCCCAAATTAAAAGTAAGACATCCCAATCACAACAGTGTTGGAGGCAGTGTGGACAAAAGGATGCCAGTCACTCCCACATCTTTTGGACCTGCCCGAAAATCCAAATATTTTGGAGTAAAATACGCTTAAGTTTAAAAAGATTTTTGGATCTGAAATGCCTTTCGATAATAAAGTGTCTTGTATTTAGGTATAATGAGGGAGGAAGCTATTAATAAAAAATGACTGGTGATCTGTGTAGGAGTTTGTGTATTGCCTGTAGCAAAGCGATTACAAAGAATTGGTATAACCCTGAGCCTCAAACAGTGGATCTATACAATGGAAGGATAACTCCCTAAGAGCTAGAAGAGCCAGCGTCATCAGAAAATGGGAGAAATGGACCCTCTCTTTTGTCGGACAATATGGATGCTTTACATTGGGATTGTGGTGCTCGTTTCACACGAGGGTACATGTGGCGCTAACTGTAGTGCACACAGTGGTCTGTGTGTGTGTGTATGTATGTATATGTATGTATGTATTTATATGTATGTATGTGTGTGTGTGTATATATATATATATATATATATATATATATATATATATATATATATATATATATATATATATATATATATATATGTATATGTGTGTGTATCTATATATATATGTTTTTATTTTTTTTCTTGTTTGCTTGTTTTTTTGTGTTTTGTTCTGTAAATCGTTAAAGGCACTTTAAAGAGTTAAAAAAAAAACAGCACCAATCGGTAAGGTAAGCCATTTTGAGAACTTTGCAAGCATGGAGGCAATGAGAGTAAGAGGAGGACAAAGAGAGAGGGGAGTCGGGCGTGGAAGAGGAGGCGGACAAAGACGAGGACCACTGCGGAGACGAGTATCAGATGACATCAGGGCTACTGTGGTGGACCATGTGATAAATCATGGCCTGTCCATAAGGGAGGCTGGGCAAAGTCCACCCTAACCTCAGTCACTACACAGTAGCATCGATAATAAGGACATTCCGACTGGAGAACAGGTATATCTTCAAGTTTCTACTCCAGACTGTACCTACTGTATGTGTCACATGATTCTGTATCATATAACAGTATTACTGTACTAACCGTACTATAAAAAAATGGGTAGTGCTATGAAGTATATGTAAAGGAATACCATTGTGATGTTACAGTACTGTGTACAGTTTGAAAGTACAGTATGTGAAAAAGAACCTAACCAATGACATCTTGTGGTTGAATTTTCTACAGAATGGTTGGGCGACCTCTTCAAGGTGGAAGGGAACGGCTCTTCACTCAACAACAGCAGCTTGCCATTGTTAAAGGAATTAGTGCGAGAAAATAATGCAATCCAACTGTGTGAGTTGCAACAATGCATAATTGCAAATAGAAATGTTTTCAACAATATCAACAGGGTCAGCATTTCTACACTAAGTCGCATCCTACAGAAACATAACTTCAGAATGAAGCAGCTGTACAGGGTGCCATTTGAGAGGAACAGTGTCAGGGTCAAGGATCTGCGCCATGATTATGTGCAGGTATATGTCACTTTACTTCTGTTCAACGTCCTGTGTGCAGCATGTGTTGCTGTTTCTGGTTTTGTCAGGTACTATTCTGTGGTGTACTGTGTGTACCAGCTCGTTTCTGGTTTCCTTGATTATTCCTGTCTTCCTGGCCTGCATGTTTTTTGGGACTATATCTTGTAAGTTATAACTCTTTGTTGTAGTTTTTTGTTGTGAATAAATTCTGAGCTGCATTTGGGTCCAAGCCTCTTCCCTACAACGTGACAGTCGGGGCCGTAACGTAGTGGACAAAGGCCCATTGTAAATGTCCCTGGGCAGTGTGGGGGAAATATCACCTTGTGTGCTGCAATTATATAATATAAACTTTATTTCAGACCCAGGGGGATCCATATCACAATAAAAAACACAGTATAACATAAAATACAAAAACACAAAACCGTCTACAATGTTCAGTGTCTGACATCCAGATATGTTCGCAAATGGTTCCACAGTCTGAAAGAAAATCTGACAGAACTGCGTACAGGGTAAGCTAAAACAGTGATCAAGTCATTTTTTGACTCAGATACCCTACACATAAATCTATACATCAGGTTGCGTAAAACAGCAGCAGGTAGGTACACTGACAGACATATGGCTTGCACTGGAGCTTCTTGGAGCTCTCAGCAGCAGCCTCATGCTGTCATTATAAGCCACTGAGTTTCCTAATGCTGCCTTGCTTGTAACGACACCACAGGTAGGCAGTATACAAAGGTGTACAATACGCTCTAAAGAGTGAGATCTTCACAGGTACAGAGCACATGCTAAACTTACAACACAGCATGTTCGCTTGAGCGTACAGCTTCCGACGCTGCCTATAGATATCCTTATCATCAGACAGGTCATTTGCAACATTATGGCCCAAATACGTAATCTCACTGCACACCCTAAGTGCAGTACCAGACAGATCAAAGTCAGGGAAGGTTGACTGTCTTCTGTACTTCTAATAATCATGATCTTACTCTTTTTGGCATTGTATTTTATATAAAAATCAGCACCATACTGTGTGCATATTCTCAAAAGCTGTTGGAGACCAGCACTATATGGGCTAAAAATGACCACATGATCTGCGTACATAAGGTGATTAATTAGTGAGTCACCAACCCTACAACCTGTACCACATGCATTTAAAATCAAAGACAAATCATTCATATAATCATATTAAAAAGAAAAGGAGACATAATTCCGCCCTGGCGGACACCATTGGTCACTTGGAAGGGGACAGATGTTACATTCCCCCGTCTCACTCTCATTGTCTGATGAGAGTACCAATAAACCAATATTCTTATTAACAATCCAGGGACCCCAGTGTTAGACAATTTTAAAAATAATTTCTCATGATTAACACGATTGAATGCTTTAGAAGCATCAATGAAGCACATGAACATTGTGGAATTTTGCCTATTATATTTATCTAAAATTTCCTTTAGTGCAAAAATACATAAATCAGTGCCATGCTTTCTCTTAAAACCAAATTGGTTATCAGTAGACAGGACATACCTCTCAAGTCTACACAATAGAACTGTCTCCAGCACTTTGGACATAACACTGGCCAGAGCTATTGGCCTGTAATTATCTGAGCTCCAAGGAGTCCTGCATCACCATGCATAGGTCCCTACAATACAGGACAGATCATTGCATTTCCAGTTGCACTACATGCAGTTGTGCAGGACAGACCAGAGCAGCCCAGGTTTGTTGTCATCTGGGATAATGTTAGTTTCCACCGGGCTGCTCTGGTCCGAGAGTGGTTCAACAATCATAACCCTTTCACAGTTTTATACCTGCCCCCTTACAGCCCCTTTCTAAATGCAATCGAGGAATTCTTTTCAGCATGGCGGTGGAAAGTACAGGTGCTGGTCATATAATTAGAATATCATGAAAAAGTTGATTTATTTCAGTAATTCCATTCAAAAAGTGAAACTTGTATGATGTATACATTCATTCCACACATACTGATATATTTCAAGTGTTTATTTCTTTTACTTTTGATGATTAGAACTGACAACTAATGAAAACCCCAAATTCAGTATCTCAGAAAATTAGAATATTGTGACAAGGTTCAATAATGAAACACCTGGTGCCACACTCTAATCAGATAATTAACTCCAAACACCTGCAAAAGCCTTTAAATGGTCCCTCAGTCTAGTTCTGTAGGCTACACAGTCATGGGGAAGACTGCTGACTTGACAGCTGTCCAAAAGACGACCATTGACACCTTGGACAAGACACAAAAGGTCATTGCTAAAGAGGCTGGCTGTTCACAGAGCTCTGTGTCCAAGCACATTAATAGAGAGGCGAAGGGAAGGAAAAGATGTGGTAGAAAAAAGTGTACAAGCAATAGGGATAACCGCACCCTGGAGAGGATTGTGAAACAAAACCCATTCAAAAATGTGGGGGGGGTTTCACAAAGAGTGGAATGCAGCTGGAGTCAGTGCTTCAAGAACCACCACGCACAGACGTATGCAAGACATGGGTTTCAGCTGTCGCATTCCTTGTGTAAAGCCACTCCTGAACAAGACACAGCGTCAGAAGTGTCTCGCCTGGGCTAAAGACAAAAAGGACTGGATTACTGCTGAGTGGTCCAAAGTTATGTTCTCTGATGAAAGTACATTTTGCATTTCCTTTGGAAATCAAGGTCCCAGAGTCTGGAGGAAGAGAGGAGAGCAACAGAATCCACGTTGCTTGAAGTCCAGTGTAAAGTTTCCACAGTCAGTGATGGTTTGGGGTGCCATGTCATCTGCTGGTGTTGGTCCACTGTGTTTTCTGAGGTCCAGGGTCAACGCAGCCGTCTACCAGGAAGTTTTAGAGCACTTCATGCTTCCTGCTGCTGACCAACTTTATGGAGATGCAGATTTCATTTTCCAACAGGACTTGGCACCTGCACACAGTGCCAAAGCTACCAGTACCTGGTTTAAGGACCATGGTATCCCTGTTCTTAATTGGCCAGCAAACTCGCCTGACCTTAACCCTATAGAAAATCTATGGGGTATTGTGAAGAGGAAGATGCGATGCTCCAGACCCAACAATGCAGAAGAGCTGAAGGCCACTATCAGAGCAACCTGGCTCTCCTAACACCTGAGCAGTGCCACAGACTGATGGACTCCATGCCATGCCGCATTGCTGCAGTAATTCAGGCAAAAGGAGCCCCAACTAAGTATTGAGTGCTGTACATGCTCATACTTTTCATGTTCATACTTTTCAGTTGGCCAACATTTCTAAAAATCCTTTTTTTGTATTGTTCTTAAGTAATATTCAAATTTTCTGAGATACTGAATTTGGGGTTTTCATTAGTTGTCAGTTCTAATCATCAAAATTAAAAGAAATAAACACTTTAAATATATCAGTCTGTGTGGAATGAATGTATACATTATACAAGTTTCACTTTTTGAATAGAATTACTGAAACAAATCAACTTTAACCTAATTATATGACCAGCACCTGTAGATGATCGGCAACCACACGCCCACATGCCTCTTCTGCAAGCAATGGAAGAGGCACGCGGAGACATTGAGGTGGGATCAATCCAAGGGTGGATTCGGCACACAAGGCAATATTTTCCCCGATACCTAGCCCGTGAGGACATCGTGTGTGATGTTGACGAGGTTTTGTAGCCAGATCCGAACAGAAGGCGGGATCCATAAGCCCCGCCCCCTACCCCACACACACACATGGTTTTGTTGCAAGAATTTCATTTTTAGAAAGGCGTGTTAAGTTTTGATTGCAGTGTTTCATTTTGGCATATATGCGAGTTGTTAATCTCCAAGTGCTATGTCTGATTGGCTTGTGTGTAGAGTTTTGACATAATGAGCCAAATTCTGCAAAGTGTGTAAGCCATAGGCAAAAACTGTAATAGTATCTCATGCCTGACTTAATACAGGAACAATATGTTAATAAATGCATTAATTGAGGTATTTCAATCATCATGATTTCTGATTTATTAATTGTTCATGTCACAGCAGTATACATATATTCTGATGAATTGTAGTGTTGTAATCATGATTAACTAATCATTACTGCATCATGTTTGTGTCCCTTCAAATAAAGTGCTGATTTAATCTATTGATTCGTGTACACGGACACGTTTATCTGGTGTTTTTCGAGATGGTCAGCACGTTTTTTAAACTAATTATTTCAGTGGGAAGCATCTTTGGTGATCACAGCACGATTCTTTCTGCCAGTCAGACTGCAGCAGAGAAGCTGTATAGCTTTGCTATTATTGGTATTTTTAGCCCAATAACCGCTGTTTTAATCAACATTTATTCCCCAGATCTAATCATGGTTTATATGAATTTCCATCCATCCATCCATCCATCTTCATATACTTATCCGGGGTCGGGTCGCAGGGGTAGCAGCTCCAGCAGGGGACCCCAAACTTCCCTTTCCCGGGCCACATTAACCAGCTCCGACTGGGGGATCCCGAGGCGTTCCCAGGCCAGGTTAGAGATATAATCCCTCCACCTAGTCCTGGGTCTCCCCCGAGGCCTCCTCCCAGCTGGACGTGCCTGGAACACCTCCCTAGGGAGGCGCCCAGGGGGCATCCTTACCAGATGCCTGAACCACCTCAACTGGCTCCTTTCGACGCAAAGGAGCAGCAGCTCTACTCCAAGCTCCTCACGGATAACTGAGCTTCTCACCCTATCTCTAAGGGAGACACCAGCTACCCTCTTGAGGAAACCCATTTCGGCCGCTTGTACCCTGGATCTTGTTCTTTCGGTCATGACCCAGCCTTCATGACCATAGGTGAGGGTAGGAACAAAACCTGACCGGTAGATTGAGAGCTTTGCCTTCTGGCTCAGCTCTCTTTTCGTCACAACGGTGCGATAAATTGAATGTAATACCGCACCTGCTGTGCCGATTCTCCGACCAATCTCCCGCTCCATTGTCCCCTCACTCGCGAACAAGACCCCAAGGTACTTGAACTCCTTCACTTGGGGTAAGGACTCATTCCCTACCTGGAGAAGGCACTCCATCGCTTTCCTGCTGAGAACCATGGCCTCCGATTTAGAGGTGCTGATCCTCATCCCAGCCGCTTCACACTCGGCTGCGAACCGATCCAGTGAGTGCTGAAGGTCACAGGCCGATGATGCCATCAGGACCACATCATCTGCAAAAAGCAGCGATGAGATCCCCAGCCCACCGAACTGCAACCCCTCTCCACCCCGACTACGCCGATATCCTGTCCATAAATACTACAAACAGGATTGGTGACAAAGCGCAGCCCTGGCGGAGGCCAACTTTCACCTGAAACGAGTCCGACTTACTGCCGAGAACCCGGACACAGCTTTCGCTTTGGTCAGTACAGAGATTGGATGGCCCTGAGAAGGGACCCCCTCACCCCGTACTCCGCAGCACCTCCCACAGTATCTCCCGAGGCACCCGGTCATACGCCTTCTCCAGATCCACAAAACACATGTAGACTGGTTGGGCATACTCCCAGGCTCTCTCCAGGATCCTTGCGAGAGTAAAGATTTGGTCCGTTGTTCCACGACCAGGACGGAATCCGCATTGTTCCTCTTCAACCTGAGATTCGACTATCGACCGAAACCTGCTTTCCAGCACCTGGAGTAGACTTTACCGGGAGGCTGAGAAGTGTGATACCCCTGTAATTGGCACACACCCTCTGGTCCCCCTTTTTAAAAAAGGGGAACCACCACCCCCGGTCTGCCACTCCTTAGGCACCATCCCAGACTTCCACGCAATGTTGAAGAGGTGTGTCAACCAAGACAACCCCTCCACACCCAGAGCTTTAAGCATTTCTGGACGGATCTCATCAATTCCTGGGGCTTTGCCACTGTGGAGTTGTTTAACTACCTCAGCAACCTCCACCAGGGAAATTGATGCCAATCCCCCCTCATCCTCCAGCTCTGCCTCTACCATAGAGGGCGTATTAGTCGGAGTTCCTCAAAGTGCTCCTTCCACCGCCCTATTACCTCCTCAGTTGAGGTCAACAGCGTCCCATCCTTACTGTACACAGCTTGGATGGTTCACCGCTTCCCCCTCCTGAGGTGGCGAACGGTTTTCCAGAAGTACCTTGGTGCCGACCGAAAGCCTTCCCCCACAGAGAGGTGACATTCCACGTCCCCAGAGCCAGCCTCTGCTGCCCGGGTCTGGTCTGTCGAGGCCCCTGACCTTCACTGCCACCCATGTGGCAGCGCACCCGACCCCAGCGTTTCCTCCCACAGGTGGTGGGCCCATGGGATGGAGAGATGTCCGCCACGTAGCTTTTTCGGGCTGTGCCCGGCCG
The DNA here is from genome assembly GCF_031162955.1 of Sander vitreus. NCBI lineage: Eukaryota > Metazoa > Chordata > Actinopteri > Perciformes > Percidae > Sander > Sander vitreus. The sequence continues at coordinate 38,457,995 of NC_135856.1, forward strand.
GGCTCCGTGGCAAACCCAGCCACCAGACGCTCGCTGACGAGCCCTCCATCTGGGCCTGGCTCCAGACGGGGGCCCCGGGCTTCCTCCGGGCAGGGTCCCTTCATCCCTTCCTCGATTTTTCATAGGACTTTTGAACCATTCTTTGTCTGGCCCCTCACCTGAGACCACTTTGCCTTGGGAGACCCTACCAGGAGCACAAAGCTCCAGACAACACAGCCCTCAGGTTCATAGGGACACACAAACCTCTCCACCACGATAAGGTGATGGTTCCCGGAGATATGTTATTATTTCGGTGTTATTGCCAGGGAAGATGGATTGCGTTTTTGTTTTTTGATATTTTTAAAACTATAACGCTACATCTATCAACATTTATTTAGATGCTATCATGGTATTCATTTCTTTATTTAATAATATTTTAGTCTTATTACCGGTGAAATATTACAGTATGCTGTAAGCCAGAACAGAAGGCTACAATATGAGCTAAGCTGGGCACATTCAAAGCCGATATCCCACAATGCAATGCGGGCATTCATATCAGAGAATCAGACAGCAATCAGCGGGTCTTTAACGCCAGTATCGCTTCAGTGTACATATTTAATCAGTGATTTAGTCACCAGCAACAACACGCTGCTCAGTTTTGTTCCAGTAAGTTATGCATCGTAATAACGTTTTTAAAAAATCAGCTGAAGACTCCGGAAGTGATGTAGTAATTACCGCTCCGTGTCTGTGAAAGATTGTTGCACGTTGTACGTGAGAATGTATACAATAAAAATACCAGTAATGAAAAAATTGTGTTTTATGCTAAGCACTTTGATTTGCCTTATATATACTATATAAAAACATACAGTTGAGTGTTTAGAACTACAGCCTAATGGCATGTTTGACTAATGGCCATTTGTTTTAACTTGTACTGTTGTGAAAAACAAAAAATAAACTATATACAAAGAAAAGCATTTTTTATTTTACTTTCCATGCATCGTTATTTAAAAAGAGAGTAAAGGGAAACAAATATGAGCATATTTATGTGTGGGTGTTTGATTTAACATCACACTGCATTATTAGTTGTTTTAAATAAATGACTTTTTTGAAATAACAATTTATGGTAGGCCTAACACAGGGGCACCGTATAGGGGGGAAAAGTTAGGACAATTCCAAGGGCCCATGACTGACAGGGGCCCCAAAAAATAGGTAAAAACTAATTTAAAATTATTAAACCATCATCATTCAGTATATATATTTCAAATATAATAATCAAATGAATGATCTCTTTGTTTTTACTTGTTTTTGGCAGTAAAAGATATATAAATATCCCCATTGACCAAAAAGTAAACCAATATAGACCGAGAGAGGAAAGACAAAGGAAAGGGTGTCAAACTGTAACCCAGTTTTTCACCAAGAAAGGTGGGTAGCCTATAGTCTGAGTGGTATTAACCTGTTGGTTTAATGTCCATAGTGAAATAAGCTAGCTAGCTACAGACTAGTGTTAGCGTACATTTAATCACCATTTAATCAGTGCAGGGAAACGTTTAGCAAGATATTCATATTAAATCATTGTCCCTGCCCCTTTTAGCAGACTTAACAACAGTCAGCAGCACCCCAGTCTCCCCCTAACTGTGCCCCTCCCTGTCCCAGTAAAGAAGGTGAGCAACATTGTGTTCAATGACATGCCAGTTAGCATCATAGCAGGGAGTCTGTGGGGATTTCTCTGTCTTTCATTAATAATTATAATAATAATTATAATTTTGTTAAGAGAATTTTCCATTTTGTCAAATTCTAGTACTAGTATTGAACTACAAGAAGCAAGACAGTTGCAAGCCTTTAATTAGAGTTATGTAAAGCTTTTGCTGGGACAGTTAGGTCCTAGAGATGTGGTGACAACAGCTGCGCAGAGGGGGCCCAATTTGATTTTTTTGTCATGGGGCCCAAAATTCCTGGCAGCGCCCCTGGCCTAACATTTTAATTATTATATTCAGAAGATGATCCTCATATCAATCACCGTGGTTACAGCTTGCAGCCATTCTAACCTTTGTAGCCTTTACTGCGAGACTACCTTTTCAAAACGAAGAAGGGATTAGTTTTAGGGAGCAGATTGTTGCTGAGGTTTTTGTTAACAGAGTAAGATGTATATAGCTTTGTATGGGTATGTGTACATATACAACATGTGTTTTGGCATTTTTGGCACACTTCTACCTCTGCCTATATACTGCACACTGCTAAAATAGAGACATGTGTGCAGTGGTGGCATGCCAACAATCTCAGTCAACCATTTCCCAAACTGAGGAAAGGGTCGTGACATGGGTCAGAGGGTATCAGAGGTCATAAATGATCAACCAATTAATCGGCTCTGCTCCTATAGGCACCTTGGTGTTCATATGGACAACACCTGGCTGGAAGGTTGAAGGTGTGTGTTATCATTTAGAGCAGACACTTACGGTGAATCAGATGGTTTATGTTATACAAGACTGCATTACAGAGCATATTCATATGTCAGAAAGCATGGCGATATCTAAAAACATCTAATTTAAAGCTTGCTTGTCAGTGGACTGTCATGAAGGTTGTGGAGAGGAATACAAACCAGTCTCTCCAGGCAAGCACAGAGAGGTCTGATCTATCTTTATTCTCCATGCCAAGTACCAAGTAGCAATATAAATGCCCGCATTGCATTGTGGGATATCGGCTTTGAATGCGTCCAGCTCGGATCATATCGTAATGTTCTGTCTCAGAGCATACTGTAATATTTCACCAGTAATTAGACCAAAATAATATTATTAAAATAAAGAATACCATGATAACATCTAAATAAATATGGATAGATATAGCATTATAGTTTTAAAAATATCAATAAACAACAAAGCAATCCACCTTCCCTGGCAATAAGACAGAAATAATAAAATTAAAAGAAATTCATATAAACCATGATTAGATCTGGTGAATAGATGTTGATTAAAACAGCGGTTATTGGGCTAAAAATACCAATAATAGCAAAGCTATACAGCTTCTCTGCTGCAGTCTGACTGGCAGAAAGAATCGTGCTGTGATCACCAAAGATGCTTCCCACTGAAATAATTAGTTTAATAAATGTGCTGACCATCCCGAAAAACACCAGATAAACGTGTCCGTGTACACGAATCAATAGATTTCACGAACTGCCGTGAGACTGGGTTGTCCTTCATTAAGTTATGCATGAGATACTATTAATCCTTGTACATTACTGATAGTTCATGAGGTACTACATGAATGAATTCATGCTTTTTCATGCATGAAGTCATGCATGAATTCATGATAATTCATGTACCATTATTAGAAAAGTGTTACGGAAATCATATAAAGGATCTTATTAACATACTGAAAATGGAATGTATTCCATATGTGGCTGGTTTCTCTTGTTTATTGTTCAGTTGGTAAAAATGACTAAGACCAACAGAGTTCATCAGTTCACAAACTATTTGTAAAATTCATCAACAAAAGAAATTAATCAAATGTTGATTCAGCTCCTTTATGTTGTCAGAGGTTTCATGCTCCACTTTGAAGACTGAATTTGCATGTGAACTCTTGTGCAGTGTGTGTTTTGTTGCTTTTTAAAATCAGGATGTGTACAATGTAGAGAAAGCCCGAATGATCATAAACACAAGTGATTCATTACTAGACATGCAGGTCAGGTCACAGTTATATTTCCCTTGTAAACACACTGGGACCGAGCCATTATATCACAATATATCTCCCAGAGGAACGTGTCTCGCTGTCTGTTTGTATCGTCACCTTTTTCACACACTATATGTGCATACAGATGTAGGCCTTCATACAGGTGGCACGTGGCAGCTGGGTGCTCAATTTAAATTCGTGATGCAAGAAAAACAACTCTGCATGGACATGTTTGAACATATATACATTAAAAAGGCAAGGATTTACACACTCACGCACATGAACACCACACTCCTCCCTCTCTACTCTCTGATCCAGTCCTTCCAGGATTTCACGGCCTTTTTTTGAGATTGTTGCGGCCCAAAATGCCTGATTTTGCGGGAGCTTTTGTAAAAAATTGCGATGAAAATTTCGATAGCTTTTGTATTTTTGTTGCGATGAAGTTGCGAGAGACAGTGAAAATTGCAAAGAAAAGTTGTGATATTTTTTTTGGTATACTTCTTTAAAAATAAAAAGGTAACTTGTTTCGGGGAGAATAATGAGTGTAGCTGTCCTCAGTTTAGGTCATCCGGTTTTTCCTGCATCCACCGTGTGTGATTGTGTGTGTGTGTGTGTGTGTGTGTGTGTGTGTGATTCTGTATGTGTGCGCGTCAGTCGCAGGGGGAACTGAGCAGCAGCCCCCCCACTGCAGAGAGCCGACAGGATTGAAACAGGAGCAGCTTTCAGTGACTTTAGAGTGAAAAATCGTTACAGCGTACATTGATGTTAAAATGTATACAGGTTGGCAGGACGGTCTGAAATGTTTTGCATGGTCTTTCGCTGTACGTTTTGTTGGTAAATGTGAGATGTTCCAGTCACACACGTCTTGTCTTCAAGTCAGAAACAAGGAAATTAATTTGGCGACGTACATGTATTACGTCAACCCTTTCTCACTCCCGCTTGGTCAGTGGCTCTCAGAGTCACATACGGATGCAAAGTCTGGCACGTGGGCCTGCTGGGATTGGTTGAAGTCACGGGAAACTCCGGTTATTGGTCAAATTTGCGGAAAAGTTGCGGTGATTGGTCAAAATTGCGAGTCGCACCAAATTCACGGTGATTGGTTGAATTCGCCTAAATTGTTGCGATCGCGACATCGCAAAATGTAGCACGACGTTGAATTCGCCTAAATTGTTGCGATCGCGACATCGCAGAATCTAGCACGACATTTTGCTTTTATTTTGAAGAGAAGTGGGTAGCAGCGCCTAACATCTGCATCTGTTTTGCAGTATTAAGGCGAAGAAGCCGAGCTGACAGCGAGCATAAAAAACAGACATGCTGCCACAGCGTCTGGGACTAACAGGATATTGCACATTTCCTACACTGTGCAAATGAGAGTAATTATCATTTTCTCTGGGAAATCAATTCCACGTCATGGAGGGTTTCCAGAGACCAACTTGCTGCCTGAGTCGAAGCTGAGCATGACAATCACTACTTTTCTACAAATCTGACTGTCCTACTTTCTCCTGCAGCCACCCCTAACCCTCCCAACCTCTGCAGTAATGACAACAGTGCTGTTAAAAGACTAACATCTTTCAGTTTCTCACACATCTAATGGCTCCTATTTTAATCAACCCATTTGTCTACACCTTATGGCTCGCATTTTACTTATGCTACACACGCATCTACAGTCCATAATATCATCAAAAGATTCAGAGAAACTGGAGATGAAAACTGAAATGAGAACTGCATGAAAGCGGCAAGGCCGAAAACCAACATTGAATGCCTGCAAAACCATTGTCAGTTAACACAGTTCGTCGCTACATCTAAAAGTGCAAGTTAAAACTCTACCATGCAAACATTAAATATCTTGTCTCTGTAGTGTATTCAATAGGCTTTATGCACGGGAGGCTCTTTAGAACTTCCACAAGAATGTAAGCCAGCTCATTCACTTCTGGTGGAATGTCAGCACAGCAGCAGCCGTGGCAGCATCTTTAAATTTGTGAGGTAGGCGTAATACGATCAGGACAGGACAGTAAATATATATCATAGTAGTGAAGTATAGTTGTTTAGTATAGTTATATAGTTATTTCATAGCAGTAGGCCTAATAAATAAGTGATCGATAGATGAGTAAGTCGTATAAATTTCAGCGTTGTAAGTGGACGACAGCTGAGCACTGCTGTGTCCCTCTGTGTTCGTCATCAGCAAAATTGAATTAGTCTTTGAGCTTCCATATTTTCCCCTCCGACCATCAACAACGTCAAAAATGGACTGTGAAGATCAGAAGAGAAGTTTGTGATCTCTCACCACACGTGTGTGCAGTCGACACTTTGTGTCAGAGGACGTCGTCAAGCCGGCAGCTGAAGGGGTTAGAAGGAGGCTAAAGCCAGGCGCCGTTCCTGTCTTGTTTCCCTGGAATAACTTCTCTCTCAGAAAAGTAAGACTTGGGGTACAGGAGTGGATCAGAGCCAGACTGGAGAGGATGGAGACCGACAAATTTGCTGGCACTCTTTGTGCCAACAATCATGATTATTGTTCAAGGCCGGACCCTGTGTTTGTGGACTTGGTGGTCACTGAGAATGAGAGTCTTCGGGATGAAGTTGCCCAGCTGAGGTAGCAGCTGGAGCAGCTGTCACTCACGCAACGTTTCGGGTTACAGCGATTTGGTGGCTCGGACACAGACATTCGTTTTTACACAAGGTATGTAAACCTACCTTTTTTCGTAATTTAATAGGCTATACTGTACTTCCCATTTTGCTGGGAAGGACGACTAACAGGCAGGGCACAGCGCCCTGAGATTTGTGATACGACTGGCTGGCCTGCATTACCATCCAGGCAGAGCACCTCTTCAACCCCTGTACTCAGTAGGACACAGCCGTGGACAGCTGCAAAAGGGAGAATTAGAAAATTCCCCAACAACTGAGTGTGCAACTGGATAACAGATTTGCTCCACTGCAGCAGGACCCTGGACATGACCTGGATTGCGTCTCATCGTCACACAGCAGGCTAAGGACTGAGAGCAATTCAAAAAGTAAAAAGCTACAGGGAAAGCTAACGACTGGGCACCAAACTCTGATTGTGGGTGACTCTGCTGTAAAAGACGTAAAAAGCAGTAAAAACACCAAAATACTCTGTTTTCCCAAAGACATGGTGTCATATTTGGCCCAAAGAATCCCGGATATCGTGGCAGCACACCCAACTGTGAAGAACATTGTACTGCATATAGGGTCACATGATGTTGTAAAGCAACAGTCTGAATTGCAAAAACTGGACTTTATGAATCTGCTGAACACAGTCAGCTCCCTAAACGCGGAGGTGTTTATCAGTGGCCCTATACCGCCAGTCAGAAGAGGAGCTGAGAGATTATGCAGACTGTTGGCACTGAACAGATGGCTTTCAACTGCATGTACCGTCCACTCTATGCGGTTCATTGACAATTTTAACATTTTCTGGGAGCGCAGACATCTTTTTAAAGCAGATAGACTTTTACTTAACAAGCCAGGAGTAAAGCTGTTCACCTCTAGCCTACTTTACTTTCTGCACCACACATCTACTCCCTTGGCCAAGGACATGAGACAAGATAAATTAACACAAACAAAACAAGAGGAAGACACAACAAAGTGCGGCAGTGATCCACCACAGCCCCCACCTGAGCAAAGATTTGACCATGGAAGACCACAGAGCGGAGACGAGAAATCTCAACCCCCCTTTTCACCCGTCCAACACTCCTCAAACCCCCTTACCAACCCCGACGCCTTTGAGGATCCATCACTCTCCCCATCCGCCTTTTCCCCTGTTTCCCCCTGCCACATGTTGGGGTTCACTGACCGGATGGAGCAGCTGATAGATGCTGGAATCAAGTTTGCCCCACTACCTTCTCCCATCATTCGCCCCCAGCATCAAACTGACCCTGTGTTGACTGAATCGCTGAAAGTAAAACGCCAGGCACCTCTACCCCCTCAAGGACGGCAGCTAACTCCTTCTCACCAGACTGATAAGAATGCTTGTGTACAAAATGAAACAAGCTTTAACT